>NC_044033.1:9476948-9670614 GCF_901765095.1 Microcaecilia unicolor
TGGCCGTTCAATCCCACTGCTGCTCCTTGTGATCTTGGGCAAGTCAGTCAACCCTCCATTGCCTCAGGTACAAACTTAGATTGTGAGCCCTCCTGGGAAAGAGAAATATCCAGAGTACCCTGAATGTAACTCACCTTGAGCTACCACTGAAAAAGGTGTGAGCAAAATCTAAGTAAATAAATGAGATTCTAGATGGAATGTTGCTACTTCTGAGATTCTGTTGCTAAGATTCTACATGGAATGTTAATGTTGCTATTCCACTAGCACATTCCATGTAGAAGCCTGCCCTTGCAGATCAGCAATGTGGTTGCACAGGCTTCTGTTTCTGTGAGTCTGATGTCCTGCACATCATACTCACAGAAACAGAAGCCTGTGTGGTCACATTGCTGATCTGCAAGGCAGCTTCTACATGGAATGTTGCTAGTGGAGTAGCCTAGTGGTTAGAGCACTGATCTTACAATCCAGAGGTGGCCAGTTCAAATCCCACTACTGCTCCTTGTGATCTTGGGCAAGTCAGTCAACCCTCCATTGCCTCAGGTACAAACTTAGATTGTGAGCCCTCCTGGGACACAGCAATATCCAGAGTACCTGAATGTAACTCACCTTGAGCTACTACTGAAAAAGGTGTGAGCAAAATCTAAATGAATAATATTTGAGATTCTACATGGAATGTTGCTACTATTGAAGATTCTACATGGAATGTTGTCACTGTTTGAGATTCTGGAATGTTGCTACTATTTGAGATTCTAGATGGAATGTTGCTAGTGGAGGAGTGGCCTATTGGTTAGAGCACCAGTCTTGCAATCCAGAGGTGGCCGGTTCAAATCCCACTGCAGTTCCTTGTGACTCTGGGCAAGTCACTTAACCCTCCATTGCCTCAGGTACAAACTTAGATTGTGAGCCCTCCTGGGACAGAGAAATATCCAGAGTACCTGAATGTAACTCACCTTGAGCTACCACTGAAAAAGGTGTGAGCAAAATCTAAATAAGTACATTTAAGGATGATGATACCTATAAATGCCACACATGCTGATGTCTTTCCCCACGTAGGATCCTCCATGATATCTTGCAAGCTTTGGCTCCATTTTCTCCTTCCTTCATCTCTTTATAAACCCTACCACTTTTCTAGTTTCCATTTCAGGTCTGCTGGTTCTCAGACAGCTTGAACCAGAAGGACGAGCAATATGTTTTTCAGTAATTCATGTAGGTATTTTAGAAGCGTTCTTAGTGTTTGGTAACATTTTATCCTGGAGGTAGAGCCTTCTGAAAAGCCACACACATGAGGGTAATTTTATAACAGAATCTAGCTTAATAGGGCAAGAAGGCACCTACTGGCTGCCTATTTTATATAGATACATGGGCGCTGTGACAGGGAAGCGAGCCTGGAGTCATTAAGGTTCCTGTCACAGGATCACAATCCCTTAACAGCAGGATTGGGGAGAACTGTCAAGGTGTTTATACTGCCCTGTTGTGTTGGTGTGCATTAAAGCAATCGTACAATGGTACTGGAAGATGACAGAAGAAATCCCTGCCCTGAACTAGTATGTCCCTTTAAAGAAAGAGGGATGGGAAATAAGGAAAAGGGCTACTGGGAAGTATGGGATGGAATTTGATACACTATCTTTCTGTGGTTACAATCAAAGTGGTTTACATATTATATACAGGTGATTTTGTGCCTGGGGCAAGGATGGGTTAAGCAACTTGCCCAGTCACAAGGAGCTGCAGTAGGACTTGAACTGCCGAACGAACCATCAACCTATGCATCCAGCTTCTCCTTTATAAGCACACAACTATGGAACGCAATACCAAAAGCCGTGAAAACAACATACGACCACCTGAACTTCCGGAAATTACTAAAATCTAACTTGTTCAAAAAGGCATACCCTAACGACCCAACTTAAATGCCTTAAGCCAGCAACACAACTAAACCAAAGCTCATACTGGACATAACTCTCTTCCTTCTTACGATTCCCCAATGTGTCTGTCACACATGAACTTTACTTTACCACAACCTCACTTTGTATTTGTTCAAATTGGTATTGGCGATCGCCTCTCCGGTACTATGAAAGCCACATTGAGCCTGTAAATAGGTGGGAAAATGTAGATACAAATGTAACAAATAAATAATAATATTAAGCTAAGCCTTCACTCTGTTGGGTCTGGCTTCTACATCATTTATAAGGAAACACCCTCCGCTCCATGAATATTGAAGGGAAATGGTCCAATTCCAATGCAAGGGAGGAGAGGGTTAATTTCCAAGAAAACAAATAGGCAGGCTATTCTCAAGATCCAGCGGAATAGGAAAAAGAAGCGAATCACCAATGGCAATGTTGAGAAAAATAATTTATTCACCACAGTATTTAAAATAAGCCCGACACGGCTGCGTTTCACTGTCCTAAAGGGCTGCATCAGGGGCTAGCATTTAATAACTGTAGAAAAACATATACGTAAGTGTATAAATAAATCAATAGTAATCAACCAGAGCTATAGGTAGTCTAAATTGGTATTTTATATTCACAAAAAACAAGGGACTATCAATTGTATAGCGTCCTACTTTGAAGCGATTGGAGTACATGAGAAAATACAGTCGAAAATATCCCACGGACCCTGAGGAAGGAAGCGAAACTTGGGCTGAGTCGGGCCGTGGCTGGGGTTTACGTGACTGTATTTGAGTGAGAGACTGCTTAAGAAAAGACATTTTCGGCAGCAAGCTAACCTGCTTATAATCGAACGAGAAAAACGCCCAAGTTCCGACCTAAATCGGGAGATGGATGTTTCTCACAAAAACGAAAACGCGGTATAATCGAAAGCCGACCTTGGACGATTTCAACTGCACTCCGTCGCGGATGCGGACAAAGTTGATGGGGGCGTGTCGAAGGCGTGGTGAAGGCGGAACTGGGGCATGGTTATAGGGCGATCAGAGATGGGCGCCTTTCGCCGATAAGGAAAAAAAATAGCGAGAATTTAGGGCACTTTTCCTGGACCCTGTTTTTTCACGAATAAGGCCGCAAAAAGTGCCCTAAATGACCAGATTACCACCAGAGGGAATCGGGGATGACCTCCCCTGACTCCCCCAGTGGTCACTAACCCCCTCCCACACAAAAAAATGATGTTTCACAACTTTTATTTTCACCCTCAAATGTCATACCACCTCCCTGGCAGCAGTATGCAGGTCCTGGAGCAGTTGTTAGGGGGTGCAGTGGACTTCAGACAGGTGGACCCAGGCCCATCCCCCCTACCTGTTACAATTGTGCTGCTTAATGCTTAGTCGTCCAACCCCCCCAAACCCACTGTACCCACATGTAGGTGCCCCCCTTCACCCCTTAGGGCTATAGTAATGGTGTAGACTTGTGGGCAGTGGGTTTTGAGGGGGATTTGGGGGGCTCAACACACAAGGGAAGGGTGCTATGCACCTGGGAGCTCTTTTACCTTTTTTTTTGTTTTGTAAAAGTGCCCCTAGGGTGCCCGGTTGGTGTCCTGGCATGTGAGGGGGACCAGTGCACTACGAATCCTGGCCCTCCCACGAACAAATGCCTTGGATTTATTCGTTTTTGAGCTGGGCGCTTTCATTTTCCATTATCGCTGAAAAGCAAAAAACGCCCAGCTCACAACTTGGCGAATAAAACATGGACGTCTATTTTTTTTTCGAAAATACGGTTCGGTCCGCCCCTTCACGGACCCGTTCTCGGAGATAAACGCCCATGGAGATAGGCGTTTCCGTTCAATTATGCCCCTCCATGTAACCCTAGAGATATATTTAAGAAAAATAATGAAAAGCAAGATTAACGAGTGAGGGTTACCTAGCAGGGTTTTGAGCCAGTGATGATTGGCCAGTGCTCCCTAACGTTGAATAACATAAGGAGTGCATGCCTGGACTGAGGCTTTTCCTCTATACTCAAAAGTATATTTTTTATAGGACATACTAGAAAATAAAAACATATCATAAAACATAACTAAATAAATAAATCCATCACACAAGCAGCATATGGTAGAACGTATAAATGAGCAGGCAGCAGCATCTAACAGTGTATACTAAAAACAGCAAGAAAAAGAACAGCAGGAAACCAAACCTGCTTAGATAAAAGCAATATTATCCATATCTTAGTAGTATCAGCTTAGGTCATAAACAGCGTGATAAATAACAGCAAAAGACTGAAACCACACCTTTTATCTCGCCGCACCTTATGCCTGGAATAGATTCCTGAGCCATTACGTCAAGCTCCATCCCTGGCCGCCTTCAAATCGGGCTAAAGGCCTACCTGTTTGATGCTGCTTTTGATTCCTAACTTGTCACTTGCTCGTAACCTTTATCTTGTCTTCCTCTCTTCAATAGTCCCCTTTTCCCTATGTGTCCTATCTGCCTGTCCTACCCTTATCCCTTATACGTGCAGGACATCAGACTCACAGAAACAGAAGCCTGCGCGGCCGTGTTGCTGATCTGCAAGGGCAGGCTTCTACATGGAATGCTGCTAGCAGAATAGCAACATTAACATTCCATGTAGAATCTCAAATAGTAGCAACAGAATCGCCAATACTAGCAACATTCCATTTAGAATCTCAAATAGCAGCAACAGAATCTCCAATAGTAGCAACATTCCATTTAGAATCATTCCTATGTGTCCTTCTACTCTTATCCTTATTTGTCCTGTCTGTCTGTCCTGATTACTAGATTGTAAGCTCTTTTGAGCAGGGACTGTCTTTTCTTCATGTTCAATTGTGAAGCGCTGCGTACGACTGGTAGCGCTATGGAAATGATTATTAGTAGTAGTAGTAGTAGAAGCCTGCCCTTGCAGATCAGCAACACGGCGCGCAGGCTTCTGTTTCTGTGAGTCTGACGTTGCACGTACGTGCAGGACGTCAGACTCACAGAAACAGAAGCCTGCGCGGCCGTGTTGCTGATCTGCAAGGGCAGGCTTCTACATGGAATGCTGCTAGCAGAATAGCAACATTAACATTCCATGTAGAATCTCAAATAGTAGCAACAGAATCGCCAATAGTAGCAACATTCCATTTAGAATCTCAAATAGTAGCAACAGAATCTCCAATAGTAGCAACATTCCATTTAGAATCATTCCTATGTGTCCTTCTACTTATCCTTATTTGTCCTGTCTGTCTGTCCTGATTTAGATTGTAAGCTCTTTTGAGCAGGGACTGTCTTTTCTTCATGTTCAATTGTGAAGCGCTGCGTACGACTGGTAGCGCTATGGAAATGATTATAGTAGTAGTAGTAGTAGTAGAAGCCTGCCCTTGCAGATCAGCAACACGGCGCGCAGGCTTCTGTTTCTGTGAGTCTGACGTCCTGCACGTACGTGCAGGACGTCAGACTCACAGAAACAGAAGCCTGCGCGGCCGTGTGCTGATCTGCAAGGGCAGGCTTCTACATGGAATGCTGCTAGCAGAATAGCAACATTAACATTCCATGTAGAATCTCAAATAGTAGCAACAGAATCCAATAGTAGCAACATTCCATTTAGAATCTCAATAGTAGCAACAGAATCTCCAATAGTAGCAACATTCCATTTAGAATCATTCCTATGTGTCCTTACTCTATCCTTATTTGTCCTGTCTGTCTGTCCTGATTTAGATTGTAAGCTCTTTTGAGCAGGGACTGTCTTTTCTTCATGTTCAATTGTGAAGCGCTGCGTACGACTGGTAGCGCTATAGAAATGATTTGTAGTAGTAGTAGTAGTAAATAAAACAATTCCATCTAATTCATATGTTTCACAAACACCTAGCCCGAGTCATCTGCGGCAGGGTCTATCTTATTCCTATGCCCCCCCCTGCAGATAACCCGAGCCAAGCCCCAGCCAACAACCCCCTAAATGTTAGTCCGTCAATAATTCAAAAGAAGCATTGTTAGATGCCGCTGCTGCTCATTCATACGTTATATGTATTATTTATTTATATATGTTTTTTCTGATCTGATGAAGAAGGGCTAATCAAAAATGTATTAAGTTAGTGCAAAAAAAAAAGTATCATCTTATTTTCTTTTCTCTGTTTTATTTTACTTCTATTGATTTGGTTTAAAGTAATTTTATTGATAACTCAAAGTTAAGCATACACAATAATGCCAATTTACAAACAATAAGATACTATGCATGAACCATACAGCTTATAAACTACCCATACCCCCCCCCATCTCTCCCTCCCCTTCCCATCCCTCCATCCCACCCCTGTACCACTCAATTTCCAAAAGCTCCGTATAAATTCAAGGAAGTAAAACAGTACCAACAATCCAGAACTGCTTAGCAGGCTACAGATTATGTGGTAACCTCTGTACTCTATGGAAAGCAGCTTATTACGAAGCAGAGAGGAGGTGGAACCCCCCCCCCTCACCCACCCACTCCACAACCAAAATCAACCAGCATTAATAAGTAAACTCCGACCCCTGGGACTTAGAATCTGAAGATAAGGCATCCAGATCTGAAGAAATTGTTTTCTATGTTTAGGCGACATCTTGGAATCTCTAGCCTCCCAAGATGCTAAAAGGTGCACCTGATTACGCCAATGCCAGTAAGCGGGCGCTTCCGAAGAGGTCCAATATTGCATTATACACTTACTTTAATCCAGTAGGTGGAATTGGTTTTACTGCACCACTGGGGTATATATATTTGTGTGATTTATTTATATATGATTTTAGTTGTTTTATTTTTAGTATGTTGTTCTGGTTGATTATGATTTATACACATAAGTATATATATATTTTTTCTTTTTTTTTTTTTTTACAGTTGTTAAATGCTAGCTCCTGACACAGCCCTTTAGGAAGGCGAAACGTGGCCGTGTCGGGCTTCTTTAAATAATGTGGTGAATACATTATTTTCTCAACATTGCCATTGGCGATTCGCATCTTTTTTTTCTATTCCGTGGAGGTTAATTTCCTGCAACCCGATGCTCAAAACTCCAGTGCAATACGGAACTGCACCAGAGAATTGCGCGGGAGGAAAAACTTCCTAATGCCGATGACGGGGTGGATCAGCAGTGTCAAACCGCAAATTCCAGTCAGGTTTTCAGGATGTTCTTAATGAAGATGCATGAGAATATACTTGTATACAGTGGAGATAGTACATGCAAATGTATTTCGTGAATTTCATTAGGGATATTGTAGTCTTTCAGGATTGCAGTTGCACACCCTGACACAGGCTAATCACCTCTTTGTTGGTCTACTGTAGAGGAAAGAAAAAAATTCAAGTGCTGAGTTCAAGCAGTAAGATCTTCCCCTCCCCCCCCCGACTCCTAGAATGCAAGTGAGTGACAGACCTTGGCCTATTTCTTCCATAATGCATCAGCAAAGCTAATCCATAACGTATTCGTAAACCTAGTAGCGCTCTAGAAATGTTAAGTAGTAGTAGTAGTAGTAGTAGTGGAATGCCCTCCCGCGGGAGGTGGTGGAGAGGAAAACGGTAACGGAATTCAAACATGCGTGGGATAAACATAAAGGAATCCTGTTCAGAAGGAAAGGATCCTCAGGAGCTTAACCGAGATTGGATAGCAGAGCCGGTAGTGGAGGCGGGGCTGGAGGTTGGGAGGCGGGGATAGTGTGGGGCAGACTTATACGGTCTGTGCCAGAGCCAGTGGTGGGAGGCGGGACTGGAGGTTGGGAGGCAGGGATAGCGCTGGGCAGACTTATACGGTCTGTGCCAGAGCCGGTGGTGGGAGGCGGGGCTAGTGCTGGGCAGACTTATATACACAAAAGTAGCACACATGAGTTGTCTTGTTGGGCAGACTGGATGGACCGTCATCTACTATGTTACTATGTTACTATGTTACCATGTATGTATGCACACGGTGATATATATACCATGATCTATTCCATGTATGTTATGTTCCATGTATGTTACCATGTATGTATACACCTTAATGCAATACCATCTGTAATTTTGTTACCTGGAAATGGCAACCGCCATTAAGGCAAATGTAAGCCACATTGAGCCTGCAGATTGGTTGGAAAATGTGGGATACAAATGCTACAAATAAAAAAAAAATTAAAAAAATCTGCACATTACAGTATGCAAATACTGATTCCTTTCAAAGCAGCAAGACTGAAAGACGAGATGCTGAATCAGGTCATGCATTTGAACTTTGGGCTCTCTCTACCCATCTTACATGGCAGCAGGCTGGGCATTGGGAGGTGATGGAATGGAGGCCTGATGCAAGAGGCAGGAGCTGACAGGCAGCTCATTAGGAGAATAATGACCTGCCCTAATCAGCTGCAGCCCACCTGTTGTGATGTGCAGAATGGGGGGGGGGGGGGGGGGGGGACAAGGGAACCCATCAGTTGTTGCAAGCAGGCAAAACTAGTTTGGTTTTCAGGCTAGCCACAGGAAACATTCAAAAGATTTATTTCTAATCAGAAGCTCAGTTGTGAACTTCTGTTAGCCTGAAAAGCAGAGCTGTTTATTGTAGGAGTCCAGTCCTGTTTTTAACCCCATTGCATCTATAACTTCTCTAATACATTAATCTGGGGCCCTAATTTGAGAATATCTGAAAACAATGACAAGTGACACATCACTTCTATGCTCAGTGCATTCTGGGATTTGCATTTCTTCACCAGGTCTATTTATTTATTTATTGCATTTGTATCCCACATTTTCCCACCTATTTGCAGGCTCAATATGGCTTACATAGTCTGTTAACATTGTCATTCCAGGATATCAGATACAGTTAGTGTTGTGCAGAGATTAAGGATTAAGTAAGGGAAGAGAGAAGAAGGAAGGAAGTGATTAGGGTAGTTATAGAAGGTGGGCTTACATAACTGAGTGGGTTGCTGAGGTGGACTAGTGAGGTTATCAGCTCTCATTGTAGGCTTTGTTGAAGAGATATGTCTTCAGAGATTTGCGAAAGAGAGTTGTTTCTTTGATTGCTTTCAGTTCTGTAGGTAGTGCATTCCATAATTGTGTGCTTATGTAAGAGAAGGTAGTGGCATGCATCAGCTTGCATTTAAGTCCTTTGCAGCTGGGGTAGTGCAGGTTGAGAAATTTGGGGAATGATCTTGTGGCGTTTCTGGGAGGTAGGTCTACGAGGTTTAGCATGTAGATTGGGGCGTCTGCGTGAATGATTTTGTGTACAATCGTGCAGATCTTGAATCACCTCGAAGACCAGCAGTGACCTTGATCCAGTATGTGGAGATAACAAATTCCCAGTTCATTCCAGAGCTCAATCACAGCTGAGCTGAATTCAGCAGTGACAGAACATGCAAAAATCCCAGATGGGGTCAGAAGGCCTACATGGCTGCCCCAGGGCTATTTTCCCTGCCTGAAGATGGCGCTATGTGGAATGTCTTTCTGGTGTGCAAAGATCTGCACTGAAGATCAGTGGTGGACACACATGGCCACTGCTCATTCTCTTTCATAAGTACTTAAGTATTGCCATACTGGGAAAGACCAAAGGTCCATCAAGCCCAGCATCTGTTTCCAACAGTGGTCAATCCAGGTCACAAATACCTGGCAAGATCACAACAAAGTAAAAGACATTTTATACTGCTTATCCTAGAAATAGTGGATTTTCCCCACGTCCATTTAATAACGGTCTATGGACTTTTCCTTTAAACCCGTCCAAACCTTTTTAAAACTCCGCCTTTACCACATTCTCTGGCAACGAATTCCAGAGTTTAATTACACGTTGAGTGAAGAAAAAGTTTCTCCGATTCGTTTTAAATTTACTACATTGTAGCTTCATCACATGCCCCTAGTCCTAGTATTTTCGGAAAGCGTAAACAGACGCTTCACATCTACCCGTTCAACTCCACTCATTACTTTATAGACCTCTATCATATCTCCCTCAGCTGCCTTTTTCCGAACTGAAGAGATCTAGCCGCTTTAGCCTTTCCTCATAGGGAAGTCATCCAATCTCCTTTATCATTTTCGTCGCTTGTTTGTCCAGGTGCAAGTGTGTGTGTGTGTGTGTGTATTTGCTGTGTCATGCTGTTGATTCCGTGTTCTTTATGTGATTTGCTGTTACATGCACTCAAAATGTGTGTACTGTCTATGTGCAAAGCACGAGAGCAATAATCAGACATTTTTATATGGCTAAATCTAAATAAAGCACATTCTGCTGGATTCTATATAGCGTGCCTAGCAATCCACGCTGAAATCTAAGCATATTCCATAAAAGCACATGTAACTAAATTGGCTTAACAAGCACTTAACAAGCAATAATGAGCAGTAATTAGCAATAATTAGAAATTGCACGCATAACTCGCTAAGCGTATTCTGTAATGAACTGCGCCTAAATTCTAAAGCGCCCAGTTCAAAAGGAACGGGACCAAGGGTGAGGAAATAGGTGTTTTGTAGGCATTCCCAAATTTACACGCATTATTCTAGAATATGGCCTAGTCCACGTAAATCCACACACAGGGATTTAAGTCACATTTTGTTGGCACATAGTTTTATACACTGAACCTAAATCTTATAGAATACGCCTAGGCGGAAATGTTTTCCTTGCAGATTAAGAGCCATATATAAAATCAGGTCCAATATGTAAATTGTTAAATAAAGAATAAAAAAAAAAATCTGGTCCAAATATGATTACCCCCCGCCCCGCCAATGTTCATAGCATGTATATTCTTACCCAGAGAAAGGCAAGTGTAAGGCAACTTTTCGATATCTAATACAATCAATGGTCCTAAGCCATGCAGACCATTGCAACGGAATCTACGCGGGCTGCAAAGAACAACTCATGAAAAAACTCCAGACCACCCAAAATACAGCAGCCAGGCTGATATTCAGCAAAACACGCTTCGAAAGTGCCAAAACCCTCTGAGAAAAGTTGCATTGGCTCCCAATGAAAGAACGGATCATCTTCAAAATCTGCACCTTAGTCCACAAAATCATGTACGGCGTAGTCCCAGGATACATGACAGACCTTATAGACTTACCAATAAGAAACAAAGTCAGATTATCAAGATCCTACCTAAACCTACACTACCCAAATTGCAAAGGACTGAAATACAGAACAACTTACGTAGCCGGCTTCTCCTACATAAGCGCACAACTATGGAATGGGCTCCCAAAAGCTGTGAAAACAATCCACGACCACTTGAACTTCAGGAAATCACTAAAAACCAACGTCTTCAAAAAGGCCTACCCCAACGACCCCACATAACCCTCTTCACCTACCAACACCACATGACTATGATCGAACAGGACAACACGCAATCTTCATCCATTCCGACCCTCCACTTATACCTCATGCGATCACTATACAACTTTGTATTTGTTATCCACCAACTGGGCAAATGCCTTTGACGGTACAATGTAAACCACACTGAGCCTGCAAATAGGTGGGAAAATGTGGGACACGAATGTAACAAATAAATAAATACGCACAGATTGCATTTTAAAATCTTTGCGCTCGGGGGAGGGGGGGAGTGTGGCAATATGGCAGCATGAACATTTGCTGACTGTGTGGATTCTCTCTTTTTTTACTAGCTATTATGCCACATACCAGGAGGAAGGAGGTTATCAAGGCGGTTCCCCCAGCTGCTAGAACCTCCTCACTTGTGTGACAAATGATAGACCGCTATTCAGCAAAGAGTCTTCCTCTGTGGAATTAGAGAAGCGAAGGAAAGCACTCTGCCTTCGGTATAGAAGTTACCCCCTTCTCTCTGCTGCTTGAATCACCACCGTGCCCAACCGACAAACAGGCAGCTGATGGAAGTTCACTTTGCGGTAGCAATGCAAGAGGAGGAGCCAGGATGGGGTGAGATTGCCGAGGGAGTTGGCGGTGCAGTCGAAACCTGCGGAAAGTTGCTGGTAGCTTTGGCAGGAGCAAGACTAGCAGCAGCGTCATGAGAGAGTAAATGGGAGGGCTCTCCAGAGCACCATCTTAGAAAACTCGGCAAAGGATGTCTCTGCTCTGTGAGTAAAACTGATACATTGACTGAAAGTTGAGATGGTACCAACAGGGAGTTTGCCACTCAAATTTGGGACTCTCAAGGAAGAGGTCACGGGATTACAGAATTTGACAGCGTCCGTTGTGAAAGATAAAATAACGTCAACGTAGGAACATTGAGTTTATTGAAAATGTTAATAGAAGATTAATTTTCCTAGATCTCTGGGGATTTCTCCCACAGAGACACTTGATTGAGGTCTTGAGTTTTTCCTCTATGGCTCACATCACCTTTAAATAAAGCTTATTATATTTCCTCTAAGAAAGAAGCTCAGGAAGCAAAACTGACCCTTTAGATATTTCAGCTGTGCTGGAAACTTCTTTGTCTGAGAGAGAGATTTTCTAGCGAACTCGTTCATTTTTGAACAAGATTTAAATGCTGTTATGAAACTGTATTTTTGCAATTCTTAGACATTGTTCTGTGGGAAGAAAGTATGGACGTAGCCTAATGTTAACAAGATCGACTCAAGAAAGAAGAAAGGCTTTTTGACCTTAAGACAGGAAGTTCTGTCTTTGGGAGCATCGTTTCTTGTAAATGCCTTCTTAACCTCTTATAAGATTCAAGCTTGAAAAGATTGATGGGATTTGTGTTAGCTTAGCGGAGTTTAAAAAAGGGTTTGACGGCTTCCTAAAGGAAAAGCCCACAGACCATTATTAAAATGGACTTGGGGAAAATCCACTATTTCTGGGATAAGCAGCAGTATAAAATGTTTTGTACTTTTTGGGATCTTGCCGGGTATTTGTGACCTGGATTGGCCACTGTTGGAAACAGGATGCTGGGCTTGATGGACCTTTGGTCTGTCCCAGTGTGGCAACACTTATGTACTTGGGATTCTGAATGGAATCTTGCTACTCTTTGGGTTCTACATGGAATGTTGCTACACTTTGAAATTCTGCATGGAATCTTGTTGTTCTTCAGAACTCCAGAATCTTGCTATTCTTTGGGATTCTGCCAGGTACTTGTGACCTGGTTTGGCCACTGTTGGAAACAGGATGCTGGGCTCGATGGACCTTTGGTCTTTCCCAGTATGGCAATACTTATGTATGTATGTGTTCAGGTTAAAACCTTAAAGCTCATCTGTATGAGCACCCCCTTTTTTTTAATCATCTTTTCCTAGAATATCTCCTTACATTCCTGCCACCTCTACCCTCTATCTATAGTGGACTAAAGATGCTTAATAATTATTATTATTATTGCATTTGTATCCCACATTTTCCCACCTATTTGCAGGCTCAATGTGGCTTACAGAGTTTTACATAGTAACATAGTAGATGACGGCAGAAAAAGACCTGCATGGTCCATCCAGTCTGCCCAACAAGATAAACTCATATGTGCTACTTTTTGTGTATACCTGACCTTGATTAGTATCTGTCATTTTCAGGGCACAGACCGTATAAGTCTGCCCAGCACTATCCCCGCCTCCCACTACCAGCTCTGCTATCAATCTCGGTTAAGCTCCTGAGGATCCATTTCTTCTGAACAGGATTCCTTTATGTTTATCCCACGCATGTTTGAATTCCGTTACCGTTTTCATCTCCACCACCTCCCGCGGGAGGGCATTCCAAGTATCCACCACTCTCTCCGTGAAGAAATACTTCCTGACATTTTTCTTGAGTCTGCCCCCTTCAATCTCATTTCGTGTCCTCTTGTTCTACCGCCTTCGTATCTCCGGAAAAGGTTCGTTTGCGGATTAATACCTTTCAAATATTTGAATGTCTGTATCATATTACCCCTGTTTCTCCTTTCCTCCAGGGTATACATGTTCAGGTCAGGAAGTCTCTCTCATACGTCTTGTTACGCAAATGCCTTACCATTCTCATAGCTTTTCTTTGCACCGCTTCGATTCTTTTTACATCCTTAGCAAGATACGGCCTCCAAAACTGAACACAGTACTCCAGATGGGGCCTCACCAATGACTTGTACAGGGGCATCAACACCTCTTTTCTTCTGCTGGTCACACCTCTCTCTATACAGCCCAACAACCTTCTAGATACAGCCACCTCCTCGTCACACTGTTTCATTGCCTTCAAATCCTCAGATACTATCACACCAAGATCCCTCTCCCCTCAGTACCTATCAGACTCTCACCGCCTAACACATAAGTCTCTCTTGGGTTTCTACTCCCTAAGTGCATCACTTTGCATTTCCTGGCATTGAATTTTAATTGCCAAACCTTAGACCATTCTTCTAGCTTCCTCAGATCCTTTTTCATGTTTTCCACTCCCTCCCGGGTGTCCACTCTGTTACAGATCTTAGTATCATCCGCAAATAGGCAAACTTTACCTTCTAACCCTTCGGCAATGTCACTCACAAATATATTGAACAGAATCGGCACCAGCACCGATCCCTGAGGCACTCCAATACTTTTATAAGCATAGTTATTCCATGAAAGAAGAAGGAAGGGATTTGTTAGGGTAATTATAGAGGTGGGCTTTCATAACTAAATTGCTTATTTCCCCTTTTGGGGGAAAATCCACTATTTCTGGGATACGCAGTTTTTTTTGTTACTGTTGCAACTATTGGAGATTCTACATGGAATGTTGCTACTATTGGAGATTCTACATGGAGAAATGTTGCTATTCCACTAGCAACATTCCATGGAGAAGGCTGCGCAGGCTTCTGTTTCTCTGAGTCTGACGTCCTGCACGACATCAGACTCACAGAAGCAGAAGCCTGCACGGCCACAATTAGTGATCTGCCAAGGGCCGACTTCTACATGGAATGTTGCTAGTGGAATAGCACCATTCCATGTAGAATCTCCAATAGTATCTATTTTATTTTTGTTACATTTGTACCCTGCGCTTTCCCACTCATGGCAGGCTCAATGCGGCTTACATGGGGCAATGGAGGGTTAAGTGACTTGCCCAGATCACAAGGAGCTGCCTGTGCCTGAAGTGGGAATCGAACTCAGTTCCTCAGTTCCCCCAGGACCAAAGTCCACCACCCTAACCACTAAGCCACTCCTCCACTGTTGCTACTATTTGAGATTCCTACACGGAATGTGCTATTCCACTAGCAATGTAGAAGTCGGCCCTTGCAGATCACCAATGTGGCCGCGCAGGCTTCTGCTTCTGTGAGTCTGGACGTCCTGCACCGTACGTGCAGGACATCAGACTCAAAGAAACAGAAGCCTGCGCAGCCTTCTCCATGGAATGTTGCTAGTGGAATAGCAACATTTCTCCATGTAGAATCTCCAATAGTAGCAACATTCCATGTAGAATCTCCAATAGTATCTATTTTATTTTTGTTACATTTGTACCCTGCGCTTTCCCACTCATGGCAGGCTCAATGCAGCTACATGGGGCAAGGAGGGTTTAAGTGACTTGCCCAGAGTCACAAGGAGCTGCCTGTGCCTGAAGTGGGAATCCAACTCAGTTCCCCAGGACCAATGTCCACCACCCTAACCACTAGGCCACTCCTCCTGCCAGGTAGTTGTGACCTGGATTGGCCAGTGCTGGAAACAGGATGCTGGGCTTGCCGGACCTTTGGTCTGTCCCAGTATGGAAATACTTATGCACTTATTTTAAAAACATCACTCAAATTCCTGCACAAAGTTCAAAATGCAACGCACAGAGTTTAAAAAAAAAAAAAAACCAAAACAGCAAACCCAGCACAGAGACTCATTAATGGCTGCAGCTCCTGGATCCCACTGACAATATTTCCAAAGGTGTTAATAACACTCCAGACATCCCATCAATCCCCTACCAGCATGGTCAGCACACATCACATTGCCCCCCCCCCCCCCCCTTTAATGGCTGAAACCCCAGCAGTGGCTGCGATTGCTGTCTGTGCTGTGCTCCCAGCAATGTGATGCTGAAAGGACTGCAAGACTAAGGCAACAAACCCTCCCCCCCCTCCACCCCCAGCACAGCGCTACTCTCATTAAAATCACACCAGGATTTCGGGCATCAATTACACCAAGAGGACAACCTGCTTAACTAATTAAGCAAAACAGCCCTGGGAGAGAAGGTGGAAGATGGACAGTAATGGAGTTTACTCTGTGTTAATGGAATCATTTTCCCATCTATCACACATTAGTGATTTGCTGGGACTCCATACCGCTTTATCCTCTGCTATTTGTTGCTGAATTAACCTCTGTATTCCTTAAGGCTACCCTACTCTCTTCAAGATAGAAGTTCATCATTGTCATATCATGCCAGACTGAAGTATACAAAATACACAACCTAATCACAGGAACACCAGACTGAAGTGTGTCACATCCCAGAGCATTACTACAGATAGAAAACTACAGGGTATCACCGTGTGCCAGGGCCGCCGAGAGACTAGGCCGGGCCCAGGGCTAGGCCTCCCCGCCTCCGCCCCCCTCCTTGCAGCCCCCCTGTCGCTCCCTCCGCCGCTGCAGTCTGCGGTCTCCCCTGCCTGCCTCCACGGCTCCGGGCCCCCTTCATTCAAAGCGGCACTCGCAGATCGCCCTCTCTTCTGGCCTTCCCTCCCTGTGTCCCGCCCTTGTCTGATGTATCTTCCGGTTTTCGCGAGGGCCAGAAGAGAGGCGATCTGCGACTGCCGCTTTGAATGAAGGGGGCCCGGAGCCGTGGAGGCAGGCAGGAGAGACCGGGGACTGCAGCGCCAGCAGCCTGACCCCGGCGCCGGGCCTCCCTTTGGAGGCCCGGGTCCGGGGAATTTTGCCCCCCTCTGCCCCCCCCTCTTGGCGGCCCTGCCGTGTGCATTACCACAGGAATACCAGACTGAAGTGTGACACCCAGCGCATTACTACAGGAATACTAGACAGCAGTGTGTCACATCCAGTACATTAACACTGTAATATGACAGGAATATCACTGTATCTTTAACCAACACAGCCTACAATTTCTTGTATTTACATAAAGAAAGCACAAGACAAATGCATTCGGACTGCAGAGATATCTTCCACGAGAACCGCGTCAGGTTTTAGCAGCTGGACTGGACTTGTCTGTAGGAATGAACTGCTGTGACTGGAGGAGAGACACATGACCATAGCTTCTCACCCTGTGTCCTTCACCGTGTCCAGATGTACAGTGGGAAGGTCTCAGTGCAACTGTTGTGTCGAGTTCTTCATTGCCCAAGCTGCAAAGGACTCAAATACAAATCAATTTACGCGTCCAGTTTTTCCTACATAAGCACACAACTGTGGAACGCATTACCAAAAGCCTTGAAAACTACGTACGACCACCTAAACGTCCGGAAAAAACTAGCCTGTTTAAAAAGGCATACCCTACCGATCCAACATAAATGCCTGATCTCTGCAACTCAGCAAAACTAAAGAACGTAATGGGCATAACACAACTCTTCCGTTGTACGATTCCCTAGTGTGGCTGTGCCACATGAACTTTATCTTACCTCAAGAGAATCCACAAACGTGGAGAACTCAAGAAGTCCCACGGAAAAACTCAAGTAAGAAAGAGAAGTGGGGGCGAGAACCAGGATTTACAAAGACTGGACCACAGTAATGATGAAGACGAAGCAGACGTTTATTGAACAATAAATGACTCGACACAACGTTGTGTTTCGGCCAGAAGGCCTACATCAGGAGTCTTTATTTTCAAATAAAAAATGATGATGAGGGTCTTGAAATAGCAATTCTTGGTAATGTTCTATCTGTTTGTTCAAAGTATGTTGAGAATCCAAGATTGATGGATACTGTTAGAGACTGTCTATTTCGAGACTCAACACAGATTTTCCACAACGGTCTTTTTTAAAGACCATCATAATCAATCAATCTGCGTATATCTAACAGCGCTATAGAAAGGATTACTAGTAGTAATACCTCCCACTGAATATTTATTTCTTTGCTGCATTTGTACCCCACATTTTCCCACCTCTTTGCAGGCTCAATGTGGGTCACACTATGTTGCAAAAGGTATAATCATAAACAGAGTAAGAGGTATGGTCTAATTTAACATGTGTAAGAAATTAGGTAGATAGGTCAACCTAATATAGAATATTAGCGGTTAGCCAGATAGACGTTATTTAAAAGGCCAGCAGCTGATCCTGACCTGTTAAATAGCAGCGGGAGCATATTGACATCAGCTGCTAGGTGTTATTCGGCTCAAAAGTAACCGGTTATTCAAAGACAAACCTCAGACAGGGCTCAGCTTTCAATATCCAGGAATAACTGTATGAGCGGTGTGCAAAACCCTCACTGCCGCCGGCTAATAATTGACCCCTCTCTCTCTGTCCAGTTAGCTATGGATAAGTTTCGGGCACCGCTGAGCTGAGTGGGAATCCTTCAACTGGATTCCTGCCAGTAGGGGGTGCTGCTTCAATACTGTGCTTTCAATTGCTAGGGACAGGCAGGTTCCATTGAGTCCTGCAGAGCTCACTATTGAAATTGCCATGGTGAAACAGCAGCACCCCCTACTGGTAGGACTGAAAGTGGAGGACTCCTGCTCAGCTTAGAGGGACCAGTGCAACGGACCCACACGTTCAGTCCTGGTGTCTGGATAAGGTCTGGCATTCGATATCCAGGTCTAAATTAGATGGCAGTGGTCATTTCTGGCTGTGGTATTGGCCTAATAATGGACACTGCTCTGTGGTAGCCCAGTGGTTAGAACAGCAACCCATGAACCATGGAAACCAGAGAAGCTAATCTCACATATCCCATAGGTCATCCTTAGGACCTTGAGCAAGTCACGGGCTCAGATTTGGAAAGGTGAGTGACCGAATCTGAGATGCAAAGAACATTTTCATTTCTTTCACCTGGTCAGCAAAATCAAAAAAGACAAGTTTGAGAAAGAGATGAGCAGCAGCCGTGTCCTAACGAAGGTACCAGCAGAGCGTTTGCCCTTAATACGATGCGAGAGCCATGTGTCCCTGGGCTGCAGGCTTTCACAGTCTTCAGCCTGTCAAGAGGAGTCCTTTCTAAAACCAGCACACTGCACCACACCCTGAGTCTTGTAAGTGGGTGAATGTATACAGAACTCTGACCTACACATTTCAACCCCTGTACCCACCTCCACGTTTGACAGGGTCAAGGCCTGGCTGCTTCAAGCTATCCAAAGTTCTACATGGTCTTCGGTGAAGCAATGTGCTGGCTGTATTAATCGACAGACGTGCAGAGAAATGAAACTCTACAGACAGTGCCAGTGAGTTGACCTAAGGCAGTGCTTTTCAACCCGGTCCCATCAGGTTTTCGGGATATCCACAATGAATCTACATGAGATAGACCTACATACCAAGGAGACAGTGCATGCAAATGTCTCATGCATATTCATGGTGGATATCCTGAAAGCCCGATGGGACTAGATGTGTGTCAAGGACTGGGTTGAGAAGCAGTGACCTAGGTATTACCAGACAGAAGTTTCCGGTAACTGCCAATCCCAATTATCTGCTCTCTGGCGTCCTCCGCTCACCTCACACCTTCAAGCGAACGTGCAAACATTAGCAAATGCAAGAACTGGAAGGGCATTCAATATGCACTAAGAATTCTACGTCCATGCTCGATAACCTTCTCCTTTCGCTACATTTCTCTGGTCTGCTTGTATCTATGAACATCCTGAGAAGTGTAACTCTGCACCAGTCAGAGGCATAGCCAGGTTGGTTATTTTGGGTGGACCCACAGTTATTTGGGGTGGGCCTTCCAAACCACCACCCCCCTCTTTATCCTGTATCTCTCTCCCTCTCCTCTGCACCTGGATTCGGTATTTGCCCCCACCTGGCAACTCCCCTTCCCCGGTGCACCTCACCATGTTTGCGGGCGGCGTCAGCAGCAGACATCCGCTGCCTGCGCTGGTCATTGCAGACTTCCCTCTGCCGTGTCTTACCAGAGGAAACAGGAAGTGACGTTAGCGATGGTGGGACATGGCAGAGGGAAGCCTGCAGAGACCAGCGTAGGCAGGAGATGTGCGTTGTCGCTCGCAAATGTGATGAGATAGATAGGGAGGGCGTTGCTAGGCCATGGACAGATCTGGGAAAGGAAGAGATGAAGCAAGGGGAGTCAGGTGGCCACTCCGGAAGTATATTGGGGGGCAGGCAGGGGGGGGGCCTGAGCCAACCCAGGCCCACCCACAGTCACAAGTGGATCAGCCTTCCAGCCGTGGATTCAGCTGAAAAACCTGGAGAATGTCAGAGGGAAACTGGGAAGCTTTTCTCTTCTGCAGAGCAACCCAGGGCCCCTCTGACCACCTGTCCTGAAGTAAAGCATCCCAGGGTGGTTGGTGTCTCACCTGCTGGATGTCCAGCCTGTAGCTTGTCACTGGGTCCACTGCGTCGGGCTCCCTCTGCGTCCACTGCAAGACGTACGAATAGTTCTTGGACTGTTTCTGTGCTTTTACCGGGTTGGGAGTGTCAAAGTAGAACTCAGGGCTGTAAGCTCTCCCTGCAGGTGGAAGGGAGGGAGGAAATGGGAAACATGGAGAGATAAGACAGGAAATGTGAGATAAAGGATGGGAAAAGAGAAAAGACAAGCAGTAAGAGGATTTTAAAAAAAAGAAAAAGAAAAACAGAGAATGAAGGCTGCATCTTCCTCATCACAGGCCCCTCTGATTCAGCCCTAGTAGCAGCATGTGCAGATCAGCCAGCTGGGAGCATGAGCGCCACCTGCAGGCTGGGCAGTCACACCAGCTTCCCACTGCATGGAGCCGCCAGACAGCTGAAGCAAGGGAATACACTGGCCTGTGTGCTTACAATGCTCCTGTGTTCCTTACCAAATGAAGCAAGGCAAGGTAGGAGTTAGACTGTAGATGTACTGTGTCTGCTCTGCACAGGCTGAGTGCTTTATTGCATCAAAAGCAATTTTACAGATTGGTACGGGTCAGTCACTTCCTTCCATCTCATGCTGCTCAGGACTAGCGATGTGATGCATGAGGGGCAGAGAGCCAGGGTTATTTAACTGTCATCAAATCAGCTGTACGGCCATCCTGTATACCCTCCCCCCCTTCTTTCACTAAATCTCTCTGCCCTTGTAAATCTGATTTCTCTAAATCCATACATGCCCCAGAGTCAAATCAGGACCAGGCTGATCCTGGAAATCTCAGTGGGGTCCAGACCCCGTCATAAAGCGTATAAATCTCTACCATCTCAACAATATCTGGCCTGGGAGAATCAGCTGCAACATTACAGCCCCGAATTACAAGGGAAAGAGAAATCAGAAGGAATCCCAGCACGGACTGGGAAACCAATGCTCGGCTCCTACCAGCAGGGACAGAAACATCAAACGGACAGACAACTCAGGTGTGGGAAGGCTAACGCGTGGGTAGCAGGCGCCAAATCTGAATTAGTGTGTGCGTTCAGCGGCAATTCTGAGTTTGGTACGCGCCGAATCCCAGGGTAGAAAATAATTTCCTATTTTCTACCGAGGGAGGCATGGTGGTAATCAGTGGCACAGGCTAGGTCAATGGGTGGCGGTAAGGGCTCAGGCCGTAAATATGCACGCGCTAGTTTGAATTTCCCAGTCCATTTTAAAAAACGCCCCTTTTCCTCAGTCGCAGTAAAAAATGGACCAGTACCGTGCACCTAAAACACGTGCCCACACTGCCCCCCCCCCCAATTTCCTGTGGGCCCCCGGTTTTGCTGGCAGCTGCCACGTTGCCTGCCCTGCTCTGTCTTCCCTCAATTTCACCAAAAGAAGTGCGCAGGATGTGAGGGGAAGACAGAGGAGGGCAGGCAATGCGGCAGCGCCGGAGACCAGCGCTGGACAACGCTTCAGCCTGAGGGGGTTGGGGATCCCCGCCAGCCAGGATATTTGCTGCGGCATTGGGCGGGGGGAGCGGCAGGGCGGCAGACCAAAATATGCCTCCCCCCACCTCGGGCTCTGGTCCCCTCCCACTGCGAGGTCTGGCTACGCCTTTGGTTGGTGATCTTTCAGTTTTACAGCATATTTTAGACGCTGTCACCATATTGGCTGCTTGTGAGTAATGACTCACTTTTCTTTGCTCTAGTGGACTGTTACCCTGGTGAACAAACAGAAACCTGGCCACGTCGGTAGCAGGTCCAATTTCAGTTACAACTGTTTCAGCAGCAGGCTTAGAACAGCAGTTTCCAGAGAAGTCATTGGAAAAGCATGTTTTTGCAAAGTGTATTTGACTTCAAGCTTTTTTTACAAGAAGATGTGTTTGCAGAAAAACTGGGACCAGTGAGGTCTCCAGCACTAAGAGAAATATTCTGGGCTTTGCGTACTCTGAGGATCCCTTAAAAATGTATTGGAAAATATGTAGTTGAATGATGAAACAATGCCTTTCATCAGAAGGAGTGGCCTAATGGTTAGAGCACCGGTCTTGCAAGCCAGAGGTGGCCGGTTCAAATCCCACTGCTGCTCCTTGTGATCTTGGGCAAGTCACTTAACTCTCTATTGCCTCAGGTACAAACTTAGATTGTGAGCCCTGCTGGGACAGAGAAATATTCAGTGTACCTGACTGTAACTCCTTCTTACCTACAAATGCACTCAGTCTGCTGCCCCTCACTATCTTTCTACCCTCATGTTCCCGCCCCCGTTCACAGGATAAATCCCTTCTCTCAGTACCCTTCTCCACCACCGCCAACTCCAGGCTCCGCTCATTCTGCCTCGCCTCACCTTATGCTTGGAACAACCTTCCTGAGCCCTTACGCCAAGCCCCCTCCCTGCCCGTCTTTGCTTAAAGCCCACCTCTTCAATGCTGCGTTCGGCACCTAACCCTTACTGTTCAGTAATCCAGACTGCCCCTATCGGACCGACCGTTCACTTGTCTATTAGATTGTGAGCTCTTTGAGCAGGGACTGTCTCTCTTTGTTAAATTGTACAACGCTGCGTAACCCTAGTAGCGCTCTAGAAATGTTAAGTAGTAGTAGTAGTAACTCACCTTGAGCTACTACTCAAAAAGGTGTGAGCAAAATCTAAATAAATTATTTGAGATTCTGTTGCTACTATCTGAGATTTTATATGGAATGTTGCCAGTAGAGGAGTGGCCTAGTGGTTAGAGCAGTGGTCTTGCAATCCAGAGGTGACTGGTTCAAATCCTACTGCTGCTCCTTGTGATCTTGGGCAAGTCACTTAACCCTACATTGCCTCAGGTACAAACTTAGATTGTGAGCCCTCCTGGGACAGAGAAATATCCAGTGTACCTGAATGTAACTCACCTTGAGCTACTACTGAAAAGGGTGTGAGCAAAATTTAAATAAATAAAGATTCTAAAGAATAACAAGATTCCATGCAGAATTTCAAAGTGTAGCAACATTCCATGTAGAACCCCAAAGAGTAACAAGAGTCTTTGGGCTGGAGTAGAGGAGTGGCCTAGGTCGGTTCAAATCCCACTGCTGCTCCTTGTGATCTTGGGCAAGTCATTTAACCCTACATTGCCTCAGGTACAAACTTAGATTGTGAGCCCTACTGGGACAGAGAAATATCCAGAGTACCTGAATGTAACTCACCTTGAACTACTACTGAAAAAGGTGGGAGCAAAATCTAAATAAATGTTATAGGTTGCTGGTACATCTATATTTTGATAAAATGACGGCATGTTTGTTATAGGATAGGACGTTGAGCGGATCTGTGCATAACTCCAGTGACTGCCAATTAACACCAATTACTGATTGTTAATTCCTGATTAATTAGTTTACGTGCGGATCTGTGATTCATGTCCAAATTCGCACACCCAACCTTGAGCGGCCTATACAGAATCTGGCAGTCAGAGCATTGGTAGTCTCTTCTAAAAGAGCACATCAAACAATCTTTAAGTCAGATCAACATTGTTCTACTACTACTACTACTACTACTTAGCATTTCTATAGCGCTGCCAGGGTTACGCAGCGCTGTACAAGTTTAACATGGCGAAGGACAGTCCCTGCTCAAGAGAGCTTACAATTTAAAGGTTACAAACTATGTAGTCAGTGTAGGTAGCATGAATGGGGAAGGTGGTTAGGCGCCAAAAGCAAGGGAGAAGAGATGGGCCTTGAGTAAGGACTTGAAGATGGGCAGGGAGGGCGCATGGCGTATGGGCTCGGGAAGTCTGTTCCAGGCATAAGGTGATGCGAGGCAGAAGGGGCGGAGTCTGGAGTTAGCGGTGTTGGAGAAGGGTACAGATAGGAGTGATTTGTCCTGAGAGCGGAGGTTACAGGCAGGAACATACGGGGAGAGGAGGGTAGAGAGGTAATGGGGGGCTGCAGATTGAGTGCATTTGAAGGTCAATAGGAGAAGCTTGAACTGAATACAGTAGCGGACAGGGAGCCAGTGAAGTGACTTGAGGAGAGGGGTGATATGAGAGTATCGGTTCACGCGGTAGATAAGACGTGCGGCGGAATTTTGGACAGCTTGAAGGGGGGATAGATGGCTAAGCGGGAGGCCAGCGAGAAGAAGGTTGCAATAGTCAAGACGAGAGGTAACGAGCGAGTGGACGAGGGTTCGGGTGGTCTGTTCAGAGAGGAATGGGCGAATTTTGCTAATATTATAGAGGAAGAAGCGACAGGTCTAAGCAGTCTGCTGGATATGGGCAGAGAAGGAGAGGGAGGAGTCGAAGATGACTCCGAGATTGCGGGCTGAAGAGACGGGGAGGATGAGGGCGTTGTCAACAGAGACGGAAAGTGGGGGAAGAGGGTTTGGGTAGACTTTACAAACAACCACACACACAACTAAAATGATGATATTGTGGCGAAACAATGTTACAAAATGTGACCGTGTGTTTCTTGGACTGCGTTTTGTAAAGAGAGACAGTTTCAGTCAAGTCAGGATGATGATGTGTTAGTCAGTATAAGAAATTATCATAATAAATATTTGCACATTTTAGCTGTTCGTAAAGTCTACCACTAGAACAATGTCGATCTGACTTAAAAACGTAAAGAGTGTTTGATGCGCTCCTTTAGTAGAGTTTGTTCATTAGCACATGACATATGCAGGGGCGTAGCCAGACTTTGGCGGGAGGGGGGTTCAGAGCCCGAGGTGAGGGGGCACATTTCAGCTCCCCCGGCGACCCCTCTCCCCCATTTTTGACCTCCCTGCCGCCACCACCACCTTTGACCCTCCCAGCGCCAACCCTTTCGACCCCCCTCTTCCCCCAGCCGTCAACCCTCCCCCGCTGCCACCATCGGGTACCTTTGCTGGCGGGGGTCCCCAATCCCCACCAGCCGAAGTCCTCTTCTCCATCGCGGCCGTGTTGTTGATCTTCAAGGGCAGACTTCTGTTTCTGTGAGTCTGACGTCCTGCACGTACGTGCAGGACGTCAGACTCACAGAAACAGAAGCCTGCTCTTGCAGATTAGCAATGTGGCTGTGCTGGAGGACTTCGGCTGGTGGGGGTTGGGGACCCCCACCAGCAAAGGTACCCGATGGTGGCGGGGGAGGGTTGGCGGTGGGAAGGGGGGGACAAAGGGGTTGGTGGCGGGGGGGGGGGGGCAGGCCCAAATCTACGGAGGCCCATGTCCCCGTAGCCCCACATAGCTACACCCCCAGATATATGAAGAAATTGCTTTCCCTGTTATATAGGTAGTGGCACCCCCCCCCCCCCCCCCCCCCGCATAACCTGACTTTTGCAGTGCAGGGTTATCGAGAGAGCCACTGGCGGCGAAGACTCTCCAGGGCTGTTACCTCGCCCACAATCCACAGAGACTGATGAAGTCCTAGTTTTGCATCACTGCATGAGGGGGTTGTAGTTCTGGGACCAAAAAAACGGACTTGATCAACCCGTCTGGGATGACCTGGGTGAGGAAGCAGGTCCTACATCTCCCTTAGTCGTCACTGATTAGGAAAGTAATACTGCACCTTCCTTAAGAAATAGTAACGGAAGGTTCTGCTTTAAGGATAGAAGAGGAGGCTCTTGCATTAAACCTTACGACAAGTTCCCTGTTCTTACCACGTGCCCAAAACATCTCTCAAAAAAGCTTTCACAAGCCATCTGGCTTTTCTGGGTCCATTTGAATGCGTGTGAACAGGGGCAGGGCCGGTCTTAGCAATTGCGGGACCCTGTGCAGACCAGCTTGGTGGGGCTCCTCAGTTCCCTTGCTAGCCCCACCCCTTGCCCAACCTAGCCCCTGGGCTAGCCCCACCCCAACCCTGCCTAGCCTTGCCCCCTGCTGACTCACTTCTACCCTCGGTACTCACCATCCTCTTCTCACTCATCTCCCCTGAGAACCCTGATGGTCTCTCCCACATGGTTCCACCATGCCTAGCATCTCCCCTCCCTCTTCCTTCCTACACTCTTCTACCCTAAGATTTTGTCTCTCTCATTCTCCACCCACACTTGTAGCCCATCTCCATGTTCTGCCCACCCCTTTCTCTCCTCCACCCCTAGTCCTGCATTTCCTTGTCCCTTCTCCTTCTCCTCCATCCCTATGGTTCAGCAATCCTTCTCCCCTCTCTCTTCCCCTCAGCCCCTATGATTCAACAATTCCATCTCGCCTCTCCTTCACCCATAGGGTCCAACAATACTCTCTCCCCTCTCCCTTCTGCTCCACCCCAATGGTCCATTTACTCTTTGTCCCTTCTCCCTACCCTTTTCCCTTTCGATCCAGCATTCACTTGTCCTCTCTCCCTTCCCTTCCACCCCTATGGTCCAGCATGTCTTGTCTCCTATCTCCCCTTCCCCCTTATAGCCCAGCAGTTCCGTGTTCCCTGTGTTCCCCTCTGTTTCCTCTCCTCTTCCGCTATGGATCCAAAACCTCTCCCTTACCTACCCTTCAGTCCAGCACCTCCCAGTCCCCATTCCCCCAAAACCTGATTTGGTTGCTGGTGCTAGCGCCAGCAGCGGCAATGGGAACAGGCTGTATAGGCCGACCAGTCCTATCTTCTGTAGCGTCCCGCCCCTCTGATGTAACTTCCTGTTTAAGCGCGGGCAGGATGCTGCAGAAAGAAGGACCGGGTCGGTCCAGACAGCTTGTTTCCTTTACCGCTGCCCGCGTAGCAAAGAACCTGACTGCTGGTTTAGTTCCATGATCCAGCTCTCCTCTGCCACTGCTTTTTCTGCCCCCCCTTCTGTGAGCTGTCATGCTGTCCACAGCTGAAGAAGACCCACTCTCCTCTCAGGTGGTGGTTCTTTATTCCTAACTCCCCCCCCCCCCCCCAGCTTCTCCACCAATCAATGCTGAGGTTCCCAGTGAAATCGCGGTGACGTCATGCTCAAGGCAGGAAAGCAAAGCGCGAGCTGGGAACTCCTATGTGGCAGGTTTTTGTGGACGGGGGGAGGGGGGGGGCGTAGATACTGGACTTACAGGGAAGGAAGGGATCAGATCAATGCTGGATCTGCCCTGGGAGAGGAAACCCCATTCCATGCAGGTCTTTAGTCGGCAGCACAGGGCCCCTGGGAGTGAGAGACCCTGTGTGGCCGCACCGGTTGCTCCTGCCTAAGACCGGCCCAGAAGAAGGGATGAACATCACTATATGAGGCCTAATACAGAGGGGCTAAGACATTTTAGCAAGAAGGAACTTGGGCAGACTAGATGGGCTGAACACTCCTTTTCTGTCATTTTCTATTCTGTAAGACTTACCAGAAACCTGAAAGACACAGGTCGAGGAGCCCACGTGGTTGGAGATGCTACATTCGTAGGTGCCGCTGGCCTCTCGGCTCAGGCTGTCTATTTTCAGCTCCGAGTATTCCAGCTGCTCCAGGAGAGGCACCGTCAGAAGATTCTTGTTGAATCTCCAGATGGCAGTGGCCACCTTCATGGGGCTTCCTTTCAGCATGGTGCACCTCATCACTACGCTGCGCCCCAGGCCCTGACGGATATCCTCCAACGTCGGCTCCACTACAGGGGGAACTGGAAGCAAAAAGGAAGCAATCAGAGAGAGACTACACCTGTACCGTTTCCTTCTCTAACCCAGTCATTTAATTACACGTCATGTTCACCACTACAGCCATTTCAAAATGGCAGCTTTCAATATGTTGATACGGCTCCATTCCGATTAGACCAGCTCTCTTATATGGCCTTCACAGCATGGATATAGCATGCAAAACCTTTAAAATCAACACAAAGAGAAAAGCATGTTTCCTAGTATAACAGGAAAGCCTGCAAAGAGATGCTAACTGAATCCTTTTTACTGGAGCAACTTGAGATAGTTTTAGGCAACCTTTAATACCTCATTAATTCCAGGGGCATCTTTAAGTTGGTGCAAATGATGTGACAGCAACAGGCCCCGCCATTGGGGGTGCACCATGGCAGTCGAAAAAACACAGATCTAAAGATGGCCCTGTAGCACGGGTGGTAGCCAATGAAGTAGTTGGGCTCCCATCTGGATCTGGTAGAAAAGGAGATGAAAAAGGGGGGCATGGGAGAATCCACAGTCTGGCTGCCTCTCCCCCCTCTATCGGCTGTCTGTGTGCAAATTGCTGCTGCCAGGCAGGAGAGAACTACTTCCCATGGCCCCCCCCCCCCCCCCAGAGGTGTTTACTGCTTAGCAAAACTGATGAGCCTTGGGAGGTGTAGGAAAGAGTTTCCTCCTGCTCCCTGAGCTGTTCCTGGCAGCTTGGGGAGAGAAAGAGAGAGGGGAGAGAAAGCAAATAAAGACAGGCCCCCCAGACCCCTTTCATACCTAAACATGGCTCTCATCAGCAGGGCTGGTTTTAGACACGGTGGGGTCCGGGGAAGAAATTAAGGAGGGGGCCCCTGATACCTGATCCCCCCCTCCCCACCTGCATTGCTTCCACGTGGTTCAGGCATCTCTTCCCCTTCTCCCCACCCATAGTCCATCTCCCTCCCTTCCGCTCACCTTCTGGTTTTCTTTAACATTTTTATTTCCCTTCTCAGAGGGGTCCCAGCACGGCAGTCATCCTCACAGGCTGTCCCAAAGCTTTCCCCCTCTGCTGTGATCCGCCCAGGTGGAAACAGGAAGCGTCAGAGGGGGACGGATTGCGGCAGAGAGGGAAAGCTTTGGGGTAGTCGCAGGCAACTTGTGGGAATGGCTGCTGTGCTGGGGCTCCTCTGAGGAGTGGTCTAGTGGTTAGGGTGGGGGACTTTGGTCCTGGGGAATTGAGTTCGATTCCCACTTCAGGCACAGGCAGCTCCTTGTGACTCTGGGCAAGTCACTTAACCCTCCATTGCCCCATGTAAGCCGCATTGAGCTTGCCATGAGTGGGAAAGCGCAGGGTACAAATGTAACAAAAATAAAATAGATACTATTGGAGATTCTACATGCAATGTTGCTATTCCACTAGCAACATTCCATGTAGAAGGCTGCGCAGGCTTCTGTTTCTGTGAGTCTGACTCACAGAAGCAGAAGCCTGCGCGGCCACATTGGTGATCTTCAAGGGCCGGTGGTGGATTTTGGTGCTGAGGAACTGAGTTCGATTCCCACTTCAGGCACAGGCAGCTCCTTGTGACTCTGGGCAAGTCACTTAACCCTCCATTGCCCCATGTAAGCCGCATTGAGCCTGCCATGAGTGGTAAAGCGCGGGGTACAAATGTAACAAAAATAAAATAGATACTATTGGAGATTCTACATGGAATGTTGCTACTATTGGAGATTCTACATGCAATGTTGCTATTCCATTAGCAACATTCCATGTAGAAGGCTGCGCAGGCTTCTGTTTCTGTGAGTCTGACGTCCTGCACATATGTGCAGGACGTCAGACTCACAGAAGCAGAAGCCTGCGCGGCCACATTGGTGATCTGCAAGGGCCGACTTCTAGTGGAATAGCAACATTCCATGTAGAATCTCAAATAGTAGCAACAGTGGAGGAGTGGCCTAGTGGTTAGGGTGGTGGACTTTGGTCCTGGGGAACTGAGTCCCACTTCAGGCACAGGCAGCTCCTTGTGACTTTGGGCAAGTCACTTAACCCTCCAATGCCCCAGGCACAAGTAAGTACCTGTATATAATATGTAAGCCGCATTGAGCCTGCCATGAGTGGGAAAGCGCAGGGTACAAATGTAACAAAAAAAAATGATGTTGGGGGAGAGCCAGTCCTTTGGAACTCAGCTTCATTACAATGTTCAGTGCCTAAGATATCACTACAAAAGGAGAGAGGTTCTTCAGTCAAAACTAAAAATCACGCAAAAGCAAACACCAATTTGAAAGAAGTGAAAAAAAAATGGGAGAAAAAAACCACCTCATAATAGCTTCAGGACAACCTCACACTGCACAGTGGTCAGGCAGGTCTATAAGCGGTAAATCACCACTTACCAAAAATCACTTTTCATTGTTTCAGACAATTGTCGCAGCAGAAGAAAAAAAGATTTTCTAGAACAAATTCTGTTAATAGAAATACTTAGCTCTGCTATTGAGAATGGTAAAAAGGACCATTTGGCAAACAGGATGGCAGAACAGCAGGGGTCTAATTGAGGAGGTGGCAATTGGAAGGTCACTGCTGGGGGGACGGCTGCATCCTGAAGAACTGAAAGTCCAGTGTATTTTCACGCTGCAACATGGACCGTGTTCTACTGACAAGTACACACATCTCCCTCATTCTACAGCCTGTCGTGCAAAACTGCGCCGATCTGGCGTGCAGTTAGACGCAATGGATAAGTGAGTGCCTAGGCGCCATTGTGCCTAACTGCAAAAGGGGCTGGAACGCAGGCGGGGCCTACGCTTATGAGCGTAACTCATGGAATACTAATGGGGTATGTGAAGAGTACGGGAGAAAGGGCAAGGAAACATGTGGGGGAGAAGAAAAGGGGGCAAATTTCTACCCTAAAACCCCACGTCAGTACAGAAACAAAAGGCTCCAGCACAAAAGCCTTGATCCTCTCAGAGGGACCAGTTTTTCTCCTTCCCATGAAAGGCCAAAAGACTACAATTCCCAGCAGTCCTTGGATAGGTCACCTGACAGGGCTGAGGGCAGTGTTGCCAGATGGAAAAATATTTGTCACGCCCAAAGCCAGCCCCAAACCGCACAAAGTTAATTTGCATGTGAATGACATCATTAATAAATATTAATGAGGCCATTTGCATACAAGTGACACCATTAAGCCCGCCTCTGTGGGGCTTCTATTGGCCACGGCTGTGGGAAAACCAGGAAAAAAACCGCGGTGGGTGAAAAAAACGCTGGCGGGGCTTAAAAAAGCCGCCCAAAATCCCGCAACCCGCACGCGGCATGAAAAAGCCGCAGCGGCTCGTGGAAAGGAGCCCAATTGGGCGAGAAACCCGCAGCACTGGCAACACTGGCTGAGAGGCGTTCCCTGCACTACAATCCCCAGGATCCTAAAGGAGAAGAGGGGGAGGGGTTTGGAAAGCCTAATTATGAGGATGTCAGTCAGCTGGAGGAGGGACCGGGAGAGGAGCCTATGGACTGGCAAACTGAAGAGGGAAGAGAGGAGTTAGAGGGAGAGAAGGCGTTGGAGGAGGAACCTATGGTCATCTCGGCCCTAGCCAGGGTGAAAGGTGAACAGTTGACAGGGCTTCTTGCAGTCTGGTTTCCTACCTTGGTGCAGGGTGGGAGGAGGTTTCTACAAAAGCAGAGCAGCAGCAGATAATTAGTCCAGCCCTGACCCACACAGGGGCATAGCTTTGGGGGGCCACGGGGGCCTGGGCCCCCGCAAATGTCATCCAGGCCCCTGGTTTGGCTGGCAGGGGTCCACAACCCCTGCCAGCCAAAGCCTTCTTCAGCGCTGGTCTCTGGCGCAGCCGCGTTCGCTGCCTGCCCCCTGCTCTTCTTTCTTCTTGCTCCTCCTGTGCACGCTGATGCTGAAGAAGGCTTCGTCTGGAAGGGGTTGGGGACCCCCGTCAGCAAAGGTATTTGTTTGTGAGGCGAGGTGGGGCAGTGGGGGGGGGGGGGCGAGGAGGCAAGGTGAGGCATGGCGGTGGGGGTGGGGCAGCAGGGTGGCACTCAAAATGTGCCCCCAACCTCGGGCTCTGGCCCCCTCCCACCGTGAGGTCTGGCTACGCCCCTGGACCTATGTGGGAGGTTACCAGGTGTTAGTGCTGGTAAAGAATGGGAGGGAAGGGAGGGTCCCTTCAGCCTTTGGGAAGATATTGGAAGGAGGGTGAAGGAAAGGGCTTGACGTCAAAGACATTATGAACTGCTCTGTATATTTCTGAACTGTGTTTGAAAAGAAAGGTAAGAGATCTGTGCTACATCTATTTCTGAATAAGAGTGTACCTTGAGCATAGCAAGAAATAGAAGGCCTGGCAGAGGGCCTGCAAGTGTACTCTTCACTTTGGTGGGGAGGGAAGGACAGTTGCCCAGCTCTAACTCTAGGTTATTACAATCCCGGGTTTCATTGTGGACCTAGAAGGGGCAGGAGGTGGCCTCAAGCTGTGGGAAGGACACTGTAATACCTACGTGTGGCTTAGACTGCTAGATAACCGAAGAGAACAGCCCGGGAAAGGATACTGTCTTGGGATTCGGATCCACATGGATGCTCTAGGCAAATGTCTAGGGAGGAAGTGACTCGGGTCTGGAATGAAATGTGTAGTTTTGATTGAAAAAACAGAAAGAGAAAGAAAGAAAGAAAGAAAGAAAGAAAGAAAGAAAGAAAGAAAGAAAGAAAGATTTTCTGGAGAATGGAGGAGAAGCCAGAAGCAACTAACCCTTCTCCTCCCTGTGAGAGGGCGGAAGCAGCTTACAGGTAATAATCAGACCATGGCTTTAAGCGACTTGCTGAATTAACCCCGGATATTTAAAGCTGGGGGATGTGCCGCTCCCGGCACTGAATAGCTGGGTACATATTCTGACCCGGAAGGTAACTGGGCGCCGGCCAATACGCCTACTGTAATAATACAAAGAATGGGTCTTGAAAAAGACCTTTGTGATAATGTGGCTTAAAGTAGATCTTCTAGGCGTCTCGTACATATCTGAAAAGATACGATTTTGGAGATTTTCAGGCTCATTTTTGAAAGAGAAGGACGCCCATCTTTCAACACAAATTGGAACATAGGCGTCCTTTTCACAGGGTCGTCCAAATCGGTATAATTGAAAGCCGATTTTGGGCGTCCCCAACTGCTTACCGTCGCGGGGACGACCAAAGTTCATGGGGGCGTGTCAGAGGCGTAGCGAAGGCGGGACTTGGGCGTGCCTAACACATGGACGTCCTTGACCCATAATGGAAAAAAAAGGGCGTCCCTGATGAGCATTTGGACGACTTTACCTGGTCCTGTTTTTCTTACGACCAAGGCACAAAAAGATGGCCAAAATGACAAGATGACCATCACCTCCCCTTACTCCCCCAGTGGTCACTAACTCCCTCCCACCCTCAAAAAACATCTTTAAAAATATTTTGTGCCAGCCTCTATGCCAGCCTCAAATGTCATACTCAGGCAGGTCCCTGGAGCAGTTTAAGTGGGTGCAGTGCACTTCAGGCAGGCGGATCCAGGCCCATCCCCCCTACCTGTTACGCTTGTGGTGGTAAATGTGAGCCCTCCAAAACCCACCATAAACCCACTGTACCCATATGTAGGTGCCCCCTTCACCCATAAGGGCTATGGCAGTGGTGTACAATTGTGGGTAGTGGGTTTTGCGGGGGGAGAGGGGATTTTGGGGAGCTCAGCACACAAGGTAAGAGAGCTATGTTCCTGGGAGCAATTTATGAAGTCCACTGCAGTGCCCCCTAGGGTGCCCGGTTGGTGTCCTGGCATGTCAGGGGGACCAGTGCACTACGAATGCTGGCTCCTCCCACTACCAAACGGCTTGCATTTGGTCATTTCTGAGATGGGCGTCCTTAGTTTCCATTATCGCCGAAAATCAGAAACAACCAAGTCTAGGGACAACCATCTCTAAGGATGACCTAAATGTCAAGATTTGGGCATCTCCGACTGTATTATCGAAACAAAAGATGGACGTCCATCTTGTTTCGATAATACGGGTTTCCATGCCCCTCCACCGGGACGTTTTGCGAGGACGTCCTCAGCAAAACTCGGGCATCCCTTTCGATTATGCCCCTCCACATTACTCAATTATCATCAACAGACTCCTGAGGCAGGCCATAGGCCAAAAAACAGTACCGTGTCGAGTCTTTTAAATAATAAATGTTCTAAAAGTATCAAGTTTATTTGTCTCATCTGTGGAGCTTGTGGCCATTTTTCACTTCTTACTCTGCTACATTCCGTGGGATTTCAGAGTTCTCCACCTTGGTGGATTTCTGTTGGCATATTCGCAGATAGCTGATTATATCGCGCGATATAACAGGTTAGCTGCCAAGCGCTGATCATGAACATTGAATGAGAGAAATCTCCTGCTGAATATTCACGGATAACCGGTTAAGCACTATTTAACTGGCTATGAACCGTTCGTGGCCGGTTAAATTGCGCTGAACATCGTGGGATCAGTAATCGGGACAGAGTATTGTACATGTTTTTGTAGACTCCTGAAGCGGGCGTTTTCACACTGAAACACAGCAGCTGTGTCGAGTCTTTTGAGTTGTTCCAATAAAGATATTCCGCAGCCTGGTACAATCAATGTTACTAAGCCACCTAGATTACTGCAACGCCATCTATGCAGGATGTAAAGAGCAAATCATTAAGAAACTACAGACTGCGCAAAACACAGTAGCCTGACTCATTTTTGGAAAATTGAAATATGAAAGCGCCAAACCCCTAAGAGAAAAACTACACTGGCTCCCACTAAAAGAATGAATTGCATTCAAAATCTGTACTCTGGTCCATAAAATCATCCACGGAGAAGCCCCGGCCTATATGTCGGAACTTACAGACTTACCATCCAGGAACACAAAAAGGTCAGCTCGCACATTCATGAATCTCCACTACCCAAGCTGCAAAGGTCTTAAATACAAATCAACATATGCAACTAGCTTCTCATACATAAGCACGCAAACATGGAACGCATTACCAAGTGTCATAAAAACAATGCACGACCTAACAATCTTCCAAAAACTACTGAAAACCAACTTGTTCGAAAAGGCATACCACAAAGATCCATCCTAAACACGAAGAAACAGAACTCTACCAAAACTTGATAAAATCGAACTTTCTTACACGTGACTGCTTCAACCACTCTATCACTAACGAAAGTGTACGAACTATCACACTACTTCTCATGTTGAAATGAACTCTCTATATTTGATTGTTTAACTTACTCTATAAATTACTGTCTAACTTACTCTGTAATTTACTTTATCAGGTATGAACTTTGTATTTCTCATTCCGGAAATGGCGATCGCCACTACGGCATAATGTAAGCCACATTGAGCCTGCAAATAGGTGGGAAAATGTGGGATACAAATGCAACAAATAAATGAAAAGATCATCTTTTGAACCTACGTCTCCCTTGGTCCTTTGGAACAGCCTATCTACCCTGCTCCCTGGACTCTCTCTCGCTGACGTACGTCGGGATTGAGTGTTCCTCCACTTTGTGTGGTTATCAGTAATCAGGAGCCACCACTTATGCCTACTGTAGGACGAGTGAATGTCAGCAGCTTAATGCAGCAGTTATTTATTTATTTATTGCATTTGTATCCCACGTTTTCCCACCTATTTGCAGGCTCAATGTGGCTTACATTATTCCGTCATGGCGATCGCCATTTCCGGAGTGAGAGATACACGTGGTATTACATTAGAACGTGATTGACATAGTAGATTAAACAGTCAGTTAGAAAGAGTTCATTATCGGAATTCGAGATAGGGTGGTATTGCGTTAAAGTTCATTTGTGGTAGAGTAGACTTTGGTAGTCAAGTACAGAGAGTTGGGTTTTATCTAGTTCAGGCTTGAGATTCGTTGTCTGGTGGTTGGGCTATATTGTTGTGGTATGCCTTTTTGAACAGGTTGGTCTTGAGTGATCTCCAAAAGTTAGTTAGGTCGTGGATTTTTCTCACGGCTAGTGGTAAGGCATTCCATAGCTGCGTACTTATGTAGGGGAAGATGGATGCAATACTGTTATGTATCTAACTGACATTATTCATTAAACGCATCCGCTTAACTAGGCAGTTACACTCGAGAACGCTTAAGCACACGGTTATTCAATAGCAGTTATGTACAATTAGACGTCTTTCTTTTCCTGCTCTATATAGAATGAGGGGGTAAAGGATGGTCAACGTAACATCACTTTTTATAAAAGGCTCCGGGTCTCATCCGGGAAACTACAGAAGCCTAATTTGACACCAGCAAAACAAGATTTTGCTTTATTGATCTATTGGAATTTATCGATGGTGTAAATACAAATGCAGACAGGGGATAGTCTGCATAATATATATGGATTTTCAGAAGTCACTTGACAAAGTCCCTTCTGAAGCGCTGCTCAGGAATAAAGCCAGGCAGACTAGCTGGGCCTTTTATCTTTTATTTTTTAACCTTGACAAAAATCAAACCAATTGCCCAGCTCCCCAAAGAGGCATCCTGGGACGGCAGGAGTCCAGGGGGAGTCCCCGCATCCTTGGCTGGCCGTTTCGCTTTATCTCAGCCGCAGCCTCTGCACAGAGAGAGCTGTCCTTTCTGAAAGCAGGAGGCAGGTGTTTAGTTAATAGAGTGGAACATTTTCCTTTCCATTTCACTGTAGCCTCAGGTTACAGGTTTCATTTTCTGATAGTTACTAAAGCCCTGTGGAAAACATACCCATTCCCTTAATATCCTGGCATGCACTCACTTGCAGGATAGCCACCTGAGTTCAATTTAGACAGGAGACAAGACATTTGTAGATTAATGGGTTTCAAGCCCCTTTTCCTAGAAAATGCAATAGGAACATTAGCGCTATAAGTCACTGGATGCTGTGGGGTAAAACCTGGACTGGACCGATCGATCAATTTATTAAATTTTGTTTGATTTGAAGGCTGAGGATTTTATATTGGGGAAGGGAGGGGCAGGTTGGGAGTTTTGTTTATAAGTTTTAGTTTTCTAAGTGGGTGTACTTAGCAAATGATCTCACTGACTTTGTCGTATACCAGTGTTTTGGGGGAAGAGGTCTAGGATCAGTGTAGAAACATACAAAAAATGTAGGCAGATAAAGACCATCAGGCTTATTTTCGAAAGAGAAGGGCGCCCATCTTTTGACACAAATCGCAAGATGGGCGCCCTTCTCACAGGGTTGCCCAGATCGGCATAATCGAAAGCCGATTTTGGGCATCCTCAACTGCTTTCCGTCGCGGGGATGACCAAAGTTCACGGGGGCGTGTCGCAGGCGTAGTGAAGGCGGGACTGGGGCATGCCTAACACATGGGCGTCCTCGACCGATAATGGAAAAAAGAAGGACGTCCCTGACGAATACTTGGCCAACTTTACCTGGTCCTTTTTTTCTTAAGACCAAGCCACAAAAATGTGCCCTAAATAACCAGATGACCACCGGAGGGAATCGGGGATGACCTCCCCTTACTGCCCCCCAGTGGTCACTAACCCCCCACCACCCAGCTCCATGACAGCAGTATGCAGGTTCCAGGAGCAGTTTTAGTGGGTGCAGTGCACTTCAGGCAGGCGGATCCAGGCCCCCCCCCACCTTTTACATTTGTGGTGGTAAATGTGAGCCCTTCAAAACCCACCACAAACCCACTGTACCCACAGGTAGGTGCTCCCCTTCAACCATAAGGCCTATGGTAGTGGTGTACAGTTGTGGGGAGTGGGTTTTGGGGGGCTCAGCATACAAGGTAAGGGAGCTATGCACCTGGGAGCAATTTATGAAGTCCACTGCAGTGCTCCCTAGGGTACCCACTTGGTGTCCTGGCATGTGAGGGGGACCAGTGCACTATGAATGCTGGCTCCCCCCACGACCAAAGGGCTTGGATTTGGTCGTTTCTAAGATGGGTGTCCTCGGTTTCCATTATCGCCGAAAATCGGGGACGACCATCTCTAAGGTCGACCTAAATTTCGCGATTTGGGCGTCCTCGACTGTATTATCAACTACTACTACTACTACTACTACTTAGCATTTCTATGGCGCTACTAGGGTTACGCAGTGCTGTACAAGTTAAAACATGGGGAAGGACAGTCCCTGCTCAAGAGAGCTTACAATCTAAAGGTAACAAACTATGTAGTCAGTGTAGTCAGTGTATCATGAATGGGGAAGGTGCTTAGGCGCCAAAAGCAAGGGAGAAGAGATGGGTTTTGAGTAAGGACTTAAAGATGGGCAGGGAGGGCGCATGGCGTATGGGCTCGGGGAGTCTGTTCCAGGCATAAGGTGATGCGAGGCAGAAGGGACGGAGTCTGGAGTTAGCGGTAGTGGAGAAGGGTACAGATAGGAGTGATTTGTCCTGAGAGCGGAGGTTACGGGTGGGGACATAGGGGGAGAGGAGGGTAGAGAGGTAATGGGGGGCTGCAGATTGAGTGCATTTGAAAGTCATTAGGAGAAGCTTGAACTGAATACGGTAGCGAATCGGGAGCCAGTGAAGCGACTTGAGGAGAGGGGTGATATGAGAGTATCGGTTCACGCAGTAGATAAGACGTGCAGCGGAATTTTGGACAGATTGAAGGGGGGATAGGTGGCTAAGCGGGAGACCAGCAAGGAGAAGGTTGCAATAGTCAAGACGAGAGGTAACGAGTGAGTGGACGAGGGTTCGGGTGGTCTGTTCAGAGAGGAATGGGCGAAAGATGGACGCCCATCTTGTTTCGATACTACGGGTTTCCCCGCCCCTTCGCCGGGACGTCCTGCGAGGACGTGCTCAGGAAAACTTGGGCGCCCCTTTTGATTATGCCCCTCCATATGACCTATCCAGTCTGCCCATCCATGCCATCTACTCTCCCTATCACTCCCTTAGAGATCCCATGCACTTGTCTCAAGCTCTCTAGAATTCAGATACTGTGTTCGTCTCCACCACTTCCACCGGGAGGCCGTTCCACTTATTTACCACCCTGCCTGAGAAGAAGTATTTCCTCAAGTTACTTCTGAGCCTATCACCTTCATCCTATGCCCCCTTGTTCCAGAGCTTCCTTTCAATTGAGACTCAACTCCTGTGCGTTTATGCCACATAAGTATTTAAATGTCTCTATCTTATCTCCCCTCTCCCACCTTTCTTCCACATATTAGGAGAGAACGATGCCTTGCTGTTCTGATAATACAATCGGTCGGTCTGAAGTGGCATTAGGTCATCGGTCAGGTAGAAGGAGGGATAGATATAAGGGTAGGTGGTTGACAATTTTAAGGGCATTTCGGCTAAGAGGAAAACTCCTGACCTGGTAAATATTCCCCCAGGACCATGTGTTTATTTTAATGCATATTCAATGTGATAAAACAGATATTATATGTGATTTAGCAGGAGATAACTCGGTGGATTTAGCGTTTATTACAGCAATATGGTTGGCAAACTTGGAAGCCCTTTGTTAGTATCACTTTGGCCTCTGTGTTATGCAATTTCTCACCTGCTGTGGCTGTGTAAGAAGGGTGGTGGAGTAGCTTGACTGGAGTTAGGATTGTGCGCTTGGCTTCTTTAAGAGAACTGGATGGGATATCGGATGGGATATCGTTGAGAGTGGGAGGTGGTTGCTGGACATCACGGATTGGGATGCTATTCATTTACAGGTCCCCGGGTCCTCAGGCTCAGATTAAGCAAGAGTTAATGGGATCCTTACAAGCACCTGTGGGATTTTTTGAAAGCTGTGATCTTGGGGCATAGGAGCCAACTTTTCAAAATGATCGGGGGTGCTGAACTTTTTTTTACAGCTGGTGCATTTCCCTCTCCCCCTCTCATCCCCCTCCCCCTCCCTGTCCCCCCTCCACCTCCCTCCGAGTTCCAGGCCCACCTCCCTCCCTCCCAGTTCCAGGCCCCCTCCCTCTGAGTTCCAGGGTCCCCCCTCCCTCCCAGTTCCAGGGTCATCATCCCTTCCTTCCTCCCTCCCAGTTCCAGGTCCCCTCCCTCCAAATTTTAAAAGTCATCTATTTTACCTCATCGGGGTTAGGGCGGCAGCAGCGGTAAAAAGCATGCAGGCTCGGCTCGGTGCTTAGTTCAGTTTTCCCTTCTCTCTCTCTCAGCTCTGGCCCCGCCCTTGCGGAAACAGGAAATGAGGGCGGGACCAGAGCTGAGAGGGAGGGGGCCTGGAACTCAAAGGGAGGAGAGAGGGAGGGAACGAACTTCCAGTGGGTGAACAAACTTCCGGTGGGTGAAATATTGGGGGTGTTCGAGAACCCACAGCACCCACAGAGTCTGCGCCTATGTCTTGGGGGATTTTAACCAGAAGCGTAGCCAGGTTGTGACGCTAGGGGGAGTAGAGAAGCACACAAGTGCATTGCATAGGTTCAACGGACTGCCTGAAAAATAGGCGCCGGCGCCGTCCAAAGTCCGTTTGGGGGAGCGGTCACTCCCCTGGTGCCCCACCTAGCTAGCCACTGATTTTAACACATATCCAGAGCCAAGGTTCCCTCTAAACTGAGATGGAGTCATCCAACTGCATTGCTGCCAGTAGGGGACGGTGCTTCAATATTGTGATTTCAATGACTAGGGACAGGCAGGTTCCCTGGAGTCCTGCAGAGCTTGCCTATTGGAAATGTGGTAGTGAAAAAGCACCTCCTATTGGCAGGACTATAGGTGGAGTAGAGGATTCATCTGATGTGGAGGTAGCCTCTCTTTGACCGTGTTGGATTTGCAGAGGGTGAAATTCTTTATCTTTAATTAAAATTTGACATACCACCTTTCAGAATAAAACCAAAGAGGTTTGCAATTAAAACCAAAAAGGCTACAGTCAGGGGGGGGGGGGGGGGCATCAATTACATTGAATTCTTTGTTGTCGGGATGCAGGGCAGAGGAGGTGATGTGGTCAGATCACGTGGTGATAGAGTTTTCGATATATGGAATGAAGTAGACTTAAGGAATGGCTTTGGAGTTTGACGGAGGTAATATTGAAAGATCTAGGCGAGAATGATGTGGAGGGGATGGCACAGAAACGGGATGGTTAATTACAGTGAGTTTAGACATCAATCTACCACTGAAACAAATTCAGTGTTTCTTGGAAAAAAAAGTAAATCCTTGGGTTTCAAAGATGTTGCTCAAGGAGAAAGCTAAGCTGCTCATTTTCAAAGCATTTAGACATATGTAACAGTGTAAGAATGGAGGAGTGGCCTAGTGGTTAGAGCACAGGTCTTGCAATCCAGAGGTGGCCAGTTCAAATCCCACTGCTGCTCCCTTGTGATCTTGGGCAAGTCACTTAACCCTCCATTGCCTCAGGTACAAACTTAGATTGTGTGCCCTCCTGGGACAGAGGAATATCCAGAGTACCTGAATGTAACTCACCTTGAGCTACTACTGAAAAAGATGTGAGTAAAATCTAAATAAATATGTGAGAATCTATATGGAATGTTGCTAGTGGAGGAGTAGCCTAGTGGTTAGTGCAGTGGAACATGGAATGTTGCTACTATTGGAGATTCTGTTGCTACTATTTGACATTCTACATGGAATGTTAATGTTGCTATTCCACTAGCAACATTCCATGTAGAACCCCAAAGAGTAACAAGATTCTTTGGGGTGGAGGAGTGGCCTAGTGGTTAGAGCACAGGTCTTGCAATCCAGAGGTGGCTGGTTCAAATCCCACTGCTGCTCCTTGTGATCTTGGGCAAGTCAGTCAACCCTCCATTGCCTCAGGTACAAACTTAGATTGTGTAGAAATGTTAAATAGTAGTAGTAGTAGTACCTGAATGTAACTCACCTTGAGCTACTACTGAAGAAGGTGTGAGCAAAATCTAAATATTTAAAAATAAGTTGATGTGCTTTGAAAGTGAGCCTCTATGGGCCACATTTTATATACGGCACGGAAAAAACTTACACGTAGTGCTATTCTGTAAACCTTGCCTAAAGTTGGGCGTGATTTACAGAATATGCATAGCACCCATCCCCGTGTCTATAATTTAGGCGTGAACATTTATGCTAACTAAAACCTGGTGTAAATGCCTGGGATTAGGAATACTCTACAACAGAGCGTGTAATTTATTAGGAAAGCCTACGACCCATCCATGCCCCTCCTATGGCCACAACCTGTTTTGAGATCTGCGCATTAGAATTTATGTGCACAACCTTACAGAATACGCTTAGAAAGTTGGGTGTGGAAATTCTAATTAATGCCGATCAATGCTTGTTATTGGCCAATTATCGGCGAGTATTGGCTTGTTAATCAATTATCAGGAAAGGGATGGTGAATAAGACAGAAAACACTATAATGCCTTTGTAACGCTCCATGGTGCGTCCACACCTTGAGTATTGTGTGCAGTCCACAAAAAAGATATAGCGGAATTAGAAAAGGTTTAAAGAAGAGCGACCAAAATGATAAAGGGGATGGAACTCCTCTCGTATGAGGAAAGGCTATAGAGGTTAGGGCTCTTCAGCTTGGAAAAGAGATGGATGAGGGGAGATATGATTGAGGTCTACAAAATCCTGAGTGGTGTAGAAGTAAATCGATTTTTTGCTCGTTCCAAAAGTACAATGACTAGGAGACACTTGAGGAAGTTACATGGAAATACTTTTAAAACAAATAGGAGGAAATATTTTTTCACTCAACGAATAGTTAAGCTCTGGAACTCGTTGCCAGAGGAGGTGGTAACAGTGGTTAGTGTATCTGGGTTTAAAAAAGGTTTGGACAAATTCCTGGAGGAAAAGTCCATAGTCTGCTATTGAGGCAGACATGGGAAGCAATTGCTTGCCCTGGGATTTGTAGTATGGAATGCTGCTACTCTGAGACTCTGCATGGAATCTTGTCACTCTTTAGGATTCCAGAATCTTGCTATTCTTTGGGGTTCTACATGGAATGTTGCTACTCTTTGAGATTCTGCATGAAATCTTGTCACTCTTTAGGATTCCACAATCTTGCTATTCTTTGGGGTTCTACATGGAATGTTGCTACTCTTTGAGATTCTGCATGGAATCTTGTCACTCTCTAGGATTCCAGAATCTTGCAATTCTTTGGGATTCTACATGGAATGTTGCTACTCTGAGATTCTGCATAGAATCTTGTCACTCTTTAGGATTTCAGAATCTTGCTATTCTTTGGGGTTCTACATGGAATGTTGCTACTCTTTGAGATTCTGCATGGAATCTTGTCACTCTTTAGGATTCCACAATCTTGCTATTCTTTGGGGTTCTACATGGAATGTTGCTACTCTTTGAGATTCTGCATGGAATCTTGTCACTCTTTAATAAAATTTGATTACATGCCTTAATTATCAAACTCAAGGCGAATTACAATTAAAAAGTAAAATATGGATCACATAACCAATACTCACCCTAATACACTCATAAGAAATAAATATTCATATCCCAGGCATCAAATCCCAGTAAAAACATCTTTAAAATATCTGTAATAATTCAACTAGTAAAATAGCCAAGCTTTTTCCAGTCTTCAAAAAACTCATATAATTATGTTCCAATCAGAAAGGCGATGGCATTTCATTCCACAATTACAGTTCACAATCAGGAAAAACCTGTATCATTTGCTGTGATGCTACTTCCTGAGAGGGAATGCGCAACTATGACAGCGGAGACTATCAAAGGTTCCATTTGCATTCACAGAAAATCAACACGTCTGATAAATATCTGGAGGAACTGTAATGCAAAGCCTGAAAAACCAAGGATAGCTCATTATTTTAGAAATACGTCTAATGTAACTAGAAACATAGAAAGATGACGGCAGATAAAGACCATATGACCCATCCAGTCTGCCCATCCTCTGCAACCCCTAATTCTTCCTGTTCCTTAGTGATCCCACGTGCTTATCCCATGCCTTTTTAAATTCTGGAACAGTCCTCGACTCCACCAACTCCACTACCCTTTCTGTGAAATAATACTTCCTTAGGTTACTCCTAAGCCTATTCCCTATTAACTTTGTCATATGCAGTGGCGTACCAAGGGGGGGGGGGGCGGTGGGGGCGGTCCGCCCCGGGTGCACGCCGCTGGGGAGGGGGGTGCCGCGCGCCTGTCGGCTCTTCGTTTTCATGCTCCCTTTGCCCCGGAACAGGTTACTTCCTGTTCCGGGGCAGAGAAAGCATGAAAACGAAGAGCTGGCAGGCGCGTGGCACCCCCCCCCCCCAGTGGCGTGCACCCAGGAGGGGGGGTTCTTTCACCGGGGGATCAGGGGAGGGATTCGCCGGTGGGGGGGGGCATCGCGCTGTTCCGGGGGGGCAGGGCGCATCGGCGATCAGCCCCGGGTGTCAGCCCCCCTAGGAACACCACTGGTCATATGCCCCCTCATTCCAGAGCTCTCCTTCATTTGAAAAAGGCTCTCTTCCTGTACATAAATGCCCTTGAGATATTTAAACATCTCTATAATGTCTCCTCTCTCCCTCCTCTCTCCCAGCGTATACATGTTGAGGTTCATAAACCTGTCCCTATAATTTTTGCATTCAAGACTGCTTACTAATTTCGTAGCCGCCCTCTGGACCGACTCCATCCTGTTTATATCTTTCCGCAGGTGCGGTCTCCAGAACTGCACGCAGTACTCCAAATGAGGCCTCACCAGAGACTTATACAACGGCACTATCACCTCCTTTTTCCTGCTGGTCATGCCTCTCTTTATGCATCCAAGCATCCTTCTGGCTTTGGCCATCGCTTTTTCTACCTGTTTGAAAGCTTTAAGGTCATCAGACACAATCACCCCCAAGTCCTGCTCTTCCTTCGCACACTGAAGCACTTCACCCCCTATACTGTACTGTTCCCTCGGATTTTTGCGACCCAAGTTCATGACCCTGAATTTTTTGGGATTAAACCTTAGTTGCCAAATATCGGTCCATTTCTCTAGCTTCGCTAGGTCCTTACTCATGTCATTCACACCCTCCAGGGTGTCCACCCTGTTGCAGAGTTTAGTATCATCCGCAAATAGACAACCCTTACCAGATAGCCCTTCTGCAATATCGCTCACAAAGACGTTAAAAAGAGCCGGCCCTAGGATCGATCCCTGCGGTACTCCACTGACGACCTCCTTTTCTTCAGAGCAAGCTCCATTTACCACCACCCTCTGTCTCCTACCATTCAACCAATTTTTTACCCAATCGGTTACTCTAGGTCCCACACCGAGGGCACTCAATTTATTTATCAGTCGCCTGTGAGGAACCGCGTCAAAGGCTTTGCTGAAATCCAAGTATAGCACATCAAGCGCCCCTCCCACATCCAACTGTTTGGTCACCCATGATGCCTCGGGTCCCACATTCCATGTAGTTCAAGAAATGTCACAATCCTCCTCTTTAGAAGTGTTTCCATTAGCTTACTCACCACCGAGGTCAGACTGACAGGTCTGTAATTCCCTACCTCCTCCTTACTGTGCACATCTTCAGCTTGGAAAAGAGTTGGATGAGAGGAGATATGATTGAGGTCTACAAAATCCTGAGTGGTGTAGAACGAGTAGAAGTAAATCGATTTTTACTCCTTCAAAAAGTACAAAGACTAGGGAACACTTGAGGAAATTACATGGAAATACTTTAACACAAATAGGAGGAAATATTTTTTCACTCAACGAATAGTTAAGCTCTGGAACTCTTTGCCGGAGGAGGTGGTAACAGCAGTTAGCGTATTTGGGTTTAAAAAAGGTTTGGACAAATTCCTGGAGGCAGACATGGGAAGCAACTGCTTGCCCTGGGATTTGTAGTATGGAATGCTGCTACTTTGAGATTCTGCGTGGAATCTTGTCACACTCTAGGCTTCCAGAATCTTGCTGTTCTTTGGGGTTCTACATGGAATGTTGCTACCCTTTGAGATTCAGCATGGTATCTTGTCACTCTTTAGGATTCCAGAATCTCGCTATTCTTTGGGGTTCTACACGGAATGTTGCTACCCTTTGAGATTCAGCATGGTATCTTGTCACTCTTTAGGATTCCAGAATCTTCTATTCTTTGGGGTTCTAATGGAATTTGCTACTCTTTGACATTCTGCATGGAATCTTGTCACTCTTTAGGATTCCAGAATCTTGCTATTCTTTGGGGGTTCTACGTGGATTGTTGCCACGATTTGAGATTCTGCCAGGTATTTGTGACCTGGCTTGGCCAGTTTGGAAAACAGGATACTGGGCTAGATGGACCATTGGTCTGACCTGTAGGGCTACTCTTATGTTCTTATGTTATTGGACAATGGAATCTTGGCGCCGAGATGCCATGACAGAACTAGCGCTCAGTGCTCTGCATCTAGGTGACTAATTTGTGTCACCCGGTTACAGAATGCACCGCATATGTTTAAGTAGGATTGCCGAATAAGCCGTTCTAAATTTAAACAGGTAAACTGAATCTGCTATGCAGAAATGCACAGCTAGCATCAATATTCGGCCCAGATAACTTCTATCTGGATACATTTTGGCTTCGACCTCTGAATGTTTGTGTTCTGCAGCCGAAATGTATCTATATGAGCTGGCATTGAACTCTGATTTTTTTTTCCAGAAAAGCACTTATGCAGTTACATCGGGTACTGACCATCAGTGTTCTCTCTAAGGTGAGAGCGTGAGCGATCGTTCATACAAACGGGGAGCGTCACTCACTTCCAGTTAATGTTCGCTCAAGGTCACTGACGCCCCGACGTCAGGACCACGACTTCCAGCATGCCTGACGGCTGCACTCAGGGTCTGGCTACAGATGCCATTGATATGGTAGGCAGCAGGTCAGCTCATGCTCTGCGTCTGTGACAAAAAACTTGAAAATAGAAAATATAAAAAACAGATGCAGCTGGAGACGGTAAATAATAATGAAAAAGAAACTCGTCCGCCCAAGCACAAAAGCTCCCTAACACATAAGACATTAGCATTGCCACACTGGGACAGACCAAAGGTCCGTCTAGCCCAACACCCTGTCTCCGACAGTGGCCCATCCAGGTCACAATCACCCAACAAGATCCACGGAGCAAAGCATTTTGTACTGCTTGTCCCAGGAATAGTGGGTTTTTCCCTACGCTCCTTTAATAACATTCTATGGCCTTTTCCTTCAGGAAGCCGTCCAAACCTTTCTTAAACTCTGCTAAGCTAACCACCTTAACCACATTCTCCGTCAACGAATTCCAGAGTCGAATTACGTGCTGAGTAAAGAAAACTTTTCTCTTATTTGTTTTAAACTTACTGCACTCCAGCTTCATCACATGCCCCCTTGCAAGGTTCCCTCATCACGGGCAACAGAAAGACGTGACCGCGCAGCTCGAGTGGGACTGCGGTCTCCCCTGGGCTCATAGTGTGTGGAGCTGTGTGGTGAAGGCTGCTGGAGCCAGGCCCTCTCATCTTTTCTTTAGATACGTTGGGTACGAGTTGTTCCTCCTCCTCCGGCCAGCCGTTAACTCATTCCGGTTAGGCCCTGCGAGGAAGCAGCCCAGGGTTATCTCTGTGCAGGGTGATGCACATCCCCAACTCTGTGCATGGGAATCATCTGTTTCCCCTGCTTCCCATTCCTGCAGCCACCGCCATCGAGGAACAGAGACAGCTCTTGTGCATGGTGAGTCCACCAGAGAAAAGAGCGGATGGTGTGGATCCAGGAGAATATAAAGTGAGCTGGGTCAGACCAGAGATCTATCAGATCCAGCATTATATGAAGTACTCAGCAAATCTTAATGATGGGGATTATTCACAATCGCTAATGCCAGCTGTATAAAACAAACCTCCCTAATCTACCTGGCTAATGATTACTTATGCATCAGGCCTCCAAAATCTTGTGGGTATTTTTGCCCCCAGACTGCACCAATTCGCAAAGAAGCTTCTTGAACATTGCTCCAGGAAAAAGTGGCTGTATGCATCTTCTTCTTCTGCAGGGTGCTTTTTCCATATTAACTAAGATGCATAGTTTTGAAAAGTAAAACTTTGTGCATTGTTGCCTCTCTAGGGTTTAACAAAAATATATTTTATTAAGGTTTCAGAAATAACAACATTGTAATGAATCAGACATGGTAGCCCATTAATCAAAAAAGGAATTTAAAGGGTGAATTCACTAGCTGTAAACAAAAAAAATCAACACTAAATTTGCTCCTTAGATAGCTCAGGGGCACCCCCCACCCCTTGGCTGTTGGGCTATTTTCGGTGCTCACTTGAAAAAGAAATTGCACGCAACAGGTCACTCCTTAGAGGGAACACTGTTGACCACACACCTGTTTTTATTCTCAATCTTCCTTCTTTTCCAAATGGGTTCTGAAATTTCATTGGAGGCCCAAAATCACTTGTACCATTGACTTTGATTCCTAACACACCTGGGAGAGTGAACTTAAAATAAATCTGAATTCACACTCAGTGTATGTGTGTGACTTTTAACTGTCACACAACATCTGCAGCTTTCCAGGTTTCTAGCTGATGGGGGACAGTGTTATAAGGACCTAGGACATATCAACCCCACAGACATCACTGTTCTGTCCCCTGACAGCCTGGCACTGGTTGTGGTGTGACCCTGAAATGTGTTAATGTCTTCACTGCTAGGATATGTGTGTGAGCAATGCATTGTGAGTAATGTAGTTCAAAGACAATGCAACCCCTCTTGCTTGTCTGTATAAGATCCGTTACTACTGGTTGTGATGCTGCTTAGATCACTCCTCTGTCTCAGCCAAGCTTGGCTTCTTTGTTTACGTGCCAGCACTTCCTGGCCATTCTTGCTATCTCTGTCCTGAGAGGTCAGCCAGGTATGACCTTTTCCTCCAATCAGGGGCTGCCCCCTAGAGCTGCCCTTGCCACTCGAGGGCAGGCTTTGTCCCTATTGGCCTTTCTACTCTTTCTTCTCTGAGTCTGTATGAGCTCCTAGCTCCGCCCCCCCCCCCCCCCCCCCCCCGGTCCATGAGGAGAACAGTATCCATTTTGCTCCAGGACAAAGCAATGATCCTGTTGTAGCTCTGGAAAAGCACTAGTCTTTTCGCCCTGAAAATACCCTTCTAGAAGAGGGTACTGCACTCCCAAACACCTAACTCCGAGCTGCCTCTATCTGTGGAACTACTTTTCTTATTTCTGCAATGAGCTGATCCCACTTAAACTTCTACCTTCTCTTCACTGATACAGCTCATGAAACTACAGGGTTCCTTTGTGCTTATGAACATCTAACTGTGAGTAATCATCTATGTTATTCAATAAAGGAACTTCAGAAAAGAACAAGAGATTTAGGTGTGTTGATGTGCTAGGGGTTTATACTTCAAGATATTGAGACTTATAGCTAAATAACTCTTAAGAAACAGCTATACAAGTCTCGAGAGACTTGACAATCACACCACCCTCTCCGAGATGATCAGCCAGCAACATCACAGAACATTTGAAAGGTAACAGCGCCTGAGAGGCTTTACCTCGCCAGAAATGAGGTTCCAGTCCTCTCCAACTAGACCTGGTGATATAGCTGTTTTTTTTTAAATTAAACTATGAAACACTTTTTAACCCTGAAAATCACTTCAAAATTCTCTCATTCTTGTCATTTTTCCCTTCCAGTTTAAGGCCTGTAAATATCAGCCCAAACTCTTCTTCCACACTTATGTGAGATGAAAACTGTTTGCAACCAGTAAGTGACTGAGGGGGGGGGGGGGGGGGGGGGAGGAGGGGAGAAAAACCCAATGTTGCCAGGCTGTACAAGGGGACCTTCTGCAAACTCCCTCCTGCTGTGCACTGTAAAATTCTCTTCATGACAAACAAAAGAGAAGAAGTGACAGTTTGGATGAATCAGAGACTTAGCTATGCAACAATAATAATTACTTACCTGCACCTTAGACAAGAAAATATAAAAAAAAGAAATATCTGGGTCCCCTCTATCACTGGCTGCAACTTCAACTGTCAGGTGAGAATTAATTCATCAATCTCTTAACCAGAGCACTTGTGAGCAGACCGGCAATGAATAAAGCACGTTGCCTTCCACTTAAAGTGCCTTTTCCATGTCTGAAAACATTTGAAAATTGGGTGAGGAGCTAACTGAGGAATAAGAGGAGACGATATTTAAAACTATTTATCCAGGTAGCAGCACACACAGGACCCAAGCAATGATATTCAACAGCCTGACAAAGCTGAATGTCATGTTTGAACACCTTGGCTCACGCTGGGTAGTGCTGGGACAGTTCAGGACAGACCATAGTAACATAGGGCAGACGGGTAGATGTGAATCGTTTGTTTACTCTTTCTAAAAATACTAGGACTAGGGGGCATGCGATGAAGCTACAAAGTAGTAAATTTAATACAAATCGGAGAAAATATTTCTTCACTGAATGTGTAATTAAACTCTGGAATTCGTTGCCAGAGAATGTGGTAAAGGCGGTTAGCTTAGCGGGTTTAAAAAAGGTCTGGATGGCTTCCTAAAGTAAAAGTCCATAGACCATTATTAAAATGGACTTGGGGAAAATCCACTGCTTATTTCTGGGATAAGCAGTATAAAATGTATTGAACTTTTTTGGGATCTTGCCAGGTATTTGTGACATGGATTGGCCACTGTTGGAAACAGGATGCTGGGCTTGATGGACCTTTGGTCTGTCCCACAGTAGCAATACTTATGTACTTATGTACATAGTAACATAGAAGGGCATTTTAGAAAGGAGCTCCAGCTCAGAATTCGGACGTCCAGGTCTGTACGTTGTATGTGGACATCCATTTCTCGTGTATTTTAGAAGAGGATCTTCCACATACAGCCTGTTCGAAAATACATGAGAAATGGACATCCAGCATGAACATCCATTTTACAAACTGAAACAACCAAACTGTGAACGGGGCAAAACAAGGCAGATGGATGTCTTTGTGGCAACATATGAATGACCACAAAGGGGTAGCCTAATTGTTAGAGCTGTGGGAGGAGACCCAGGTTCAAATCCCACTTCAGCTGTTTGATTTTATTTTTAATTCAGAACCCTTGGGGGACAGAAAGATAGTATTGCACTAAACATTAAGCTATTTTGCAACTCTGCAAGGAAGTTTATTAAGAAGTTAGTTTTTGTACCACAAAGGTCCATAGTTCCTGAAGCTGTCAAACAGCCCAGCATCCCTTGCTACTTCATATTCGGGGAGGAGGGGACAGTGATCACTTGGGAATTAAGGAGATGGCTTGCCTTAATCTTTGCAGTGGACGGCTGCTCAATCGGAGCACCTTTCTGTAAACTGGACGTGCCCAAATACCAGGTCTAAATAGCAATGTCCACCTTTTTGGACATTGATGTCCCTTCCTTTTTTGAAGTTGGAGTTGGTGGTTCATATTTTGGCCCTTCCCTAGTCCTGCCCATAACTATTGTTACTACTACTTATTTCTATAGCGCTACTAGACATACTCAGTACTGCACACTGAACATGTAAGATGACAATTTCTGCTCGACAGAGCTTACAATCTAATCAAGATGGACAAACAGGACAAATAAGGGAATTACTTAAGGTGGGAATGATAAACAGAAATGGGTACTGATAGAAGTTAAAAGCAGTCTCAAAAAGGTGGGCTTTTAGCCTGGATTTGAAGACGGCCAGAGATGGAGCTTGATGTACCGGCTCAGGAAGTCTATTCCAGGCATATGGTGCAGCAAGATAAAAGGAACGGAGTCTGGAGTTAGCGGTGGAGGAGAAGGGTCCAGATAAGAGAGATTTACCCAGTGAACGGAGTTCCCGGGGAGGAATGTAGGGAGAGATGAGACTGGAGAGGTACTGAGGAGCTGCAGAGTGAATGCACTTATAGGTCAATAAAAGGAGTTTGAACTGTATGCGGAAACAGATGGGGAGCCAGTGAAGTGACTTGAGGAGAGGGCTAATATGAGCATAGCGACACTGGTGGAATATAAGTCGTGTAGCAGAATTTTGAACAGATTGAAGGGGAGAGAGATGGCTTAGTGGGAGACCTGTGAGAAGCAAATTGCAATAGCCTAAACGAGAGGTGATAAGAGTATGGATAAGGGTTCTGGTAGTGTGCTCAGAGAGGAAAGAACGAATTTTGGTGATATTATAGAGAAAGAAATGACAGGTTTTAGCAGTCTGTTGAATATGTGCAGAGAAGGAGAGAGAGGAGTCGAAGATGACCCCAAGGTTATACGTGGATGACACAGGGAGGATGAGAGTGTTATTCACAGAAATAGAGAACGGGGGAAGAGGTGAGGCTGGTTTAGGGGGAAAGATAAGAAGCTCAGTCTTGGTCATGTTTAATTTCAGATGGCAGTAAGACATCCAGGCAGCAATGTCAGACAGGCAGGCTGATACTTTGGTCTGGATTCCTGCTGAAATTTCTGTTGTGGAGAGGTAGATCTGGAAGTCATCAGCATAAGGGTGATACTAAAAACCATGGGATGAGATGAGAGTACCAAGGGAGGAGGTATAGATGGAGAAAAGAAGAGGTCCCAGCACAGATCCCTGAGGTACACCAACTGATAGAAGTGGAGGAGGAATCACCAGAGTATACGCTAAAAGTATGATGGGAGAGATAAGAAGAAAACCAGGAAAGAACAGAATCATGAAATCCAAGTGAGGACAGCATATCAAGGAGTAGGTGATGATCAACAATGTCAAAAGCTGCAGATAGAGTGAGAAGGATGAGGATAGAATAAAGACCTTTGGATCTGGCTAGGAACAGGTCATTGTTTCAGTTGAATGAATAGGGTGAAAGCCAGATTGAAGTGGATCAAGAATAGCTTAAGATGAAAGAAAGTCGAGACAGTGAACAGCACTTTCAAGTATCTTGGATAGGAAAGGGAGATGGGTCAATAGTTGGAGAGACAGTTATGGTCCAATGAAGGCATTAAGAACAGTTGCAGTGGAAAGTGAAAGATTGAGTATATGACAGATAAAAGGGATGACTGTAGGAGAGATAGAGGAGCATTTTCGAAAGGGACGTCCAAGTTGTGATTTGGACGTCCTTGCAAAATGGCGAAATCCAGGGGCAGGGAAATCCATATTTTTGAAACAAGAAGGACGTTTATCTTTCGTTTCGAAAATACCATCAGAGACGTCCAAATCCTTAAATTTGGACGTCTCTAGACATGGACGTCATGGACATTTCTGACTTTTGGCGATTTTCGAAACCAAAGATGTCCATGTTAAAAACATCCTACTGTAAGCCATTTGGGCGTGGGAGGAGCCAGTATTTGTAGTGCACTGGTCCCCCTGACATGTCGGAACACCAACCGGGCACCCTAGGGGGCACTGCAGTGGACTTCATAAATTGCTCCCAGGTACTTAGCTCCCTTACCTTGTGTGCTGAGCCTTCCCCACAACCCCCCCCCCAACCTTTTACCCCCAAATGTACACCACTACCATAGCCCTTACGGGTGAAGGGGGGCAACTACATGTGGGCACAGTGGGTTTGTGGTGGGTTTTGGAGGGCTCGCTGTTTCCTCCACAAATGTAACAGGTAGGGGTGGGGTGGGGTGGGGCTGGGTCCGCTTGTCTGAAGTGTACTACACCCACTAAAACTGCTTCAGGGACCTTCGTGCGCTGTCATGGACCTCAGTATGACATCTGAGGCTGGCATAGAGGCTGACACGACATATTTTTAATGATGTTTTTTGAGGGTGGGAGGGGGTTGGTGACCAATGGGGGAGTAACGGGAGGTTATCCCCGATTCCTCCAGTGGTCATCTGGTCATTTCAGGCACCTTTTTGTGCCTTATTCGTAATAAAAATACTTCCAGGTGAAAACTTCCAAGTGTTCGTCAGGGATGTCCTTGTTTTTTTCGATTATAGGTCAAGGACGTCCAAGTGTTAGGCACGCCCAAGTCCCGCCTTCAGTATGCCTCCGACACGCCCCCTTGAACGTTGGCCATCCTTGCGATGGACTGCAGTTGGAGACGTCCAAAATCGTGATTCGATTATACCGATTTGGACGTCCCTGGGAGAAGGACGTGCATCTTCCGATTTATGTTGAAAGATGGACGTCCTTCTCTTTCGAAAATGAGCCCAGAAGTGAACGATCTTCAGTGTCACTGGTCCTACCTCTGGAATGCACTTTCACTTTACCTTATGATTGATAAAACAATATTGTTCGTTCTTTCTGCTTCCTTCTAATATTAGTCCTTTAATTGCAAGATTAATCACAATTAAAACTCTTAATCAAACCATTAATCGCAATAAAAAATTTTAACCAAAATGCAGTCCTAATTCTTTGTAGTGCTTAATTTCCTTAAAACAGAAAGGGCACTTTTCTGGTCTTTTCCAAACAGTGAGAAAACTTGTGCAACTGAGAAAATTAAGGTATTGTTAGGAAAGTAGAATAGATGAAATGTCTCTTTGGCACGCTAATTACTGTGTTAATCATCAAAGGGGCTGTTGGAAGCTTTTCCCCTAGGAGCAAAGACATATAGAAAGGAAAGATCTCAAGTACCTTTTTTCAAAGGGAGTTTTGAGAGACATTGATAAAATCATTTGTAATTTCATTAAAAAAGCAAACTTAGGTATTAGCTTGTTTAAGTTAGTCTAAAATTCTTTTGCCTTAGGTCAAATTTAATTGCTCCAGCCCTAGGTAGGTATTAGAGAGCTTATCTTGTCTAAACGTCTTTGACTTTAGTTTGAATTTAATTGTTCCAGGTGAAAAAGGCTTTTAGAGTCAAAAGAATATGTTTAAAAAAATAGAAAAAAGGATTTGAGTAAAGAAAACAGGAAGCAACATAAGCGCTGGTAAGTTAGATATAAAGCATTGATAAGGAAGGCTACAAGATTATTTTAAATGACGATGCCGTTGAGGTAAGAGTTCAATGGAGGAAGGTGGGTAGTGAACTATCAGAGGGATCTGTACTGAGACTAGTGCGTTTTAACATATTATTTGGAAATGGGAATAACAAGTGAAGTGATAATGGATTAGGGGCAACGCTTCCTAAACTGTGCACCACAGCGAATTCTCAGGGGTGCCACGGCAAACGTTGACCTCCCTCCCGCCGCCGACAATCCAGCATTGCTCCCTACTTTCCCCTCCCGCAGGTCCGGACTCTGCCGCTTCCTGCTTCTTCCACCGCCACCGCTGCAGTGCTCGCAGCTTACATTTTCGGGCCGTCCGCGATTCACACAGGCACTGCTCATGATGAGGGAGCCCTGCAGCCAGGGAGCTTTCGTGCATGGGCGGACGACTTTCTTTTTCATTCTTATTTCCTCCTCTGGCTGCATCTGTTTTTTAATTTTCTATTTTCATGTTTTTTGTCACGGAAGCAGAGCACGAGCTGCCTGCCATACCAACGGCATCTGTAGCCAGACCCCACGTGCGGCCATCAGGCATGCTGGAAGTTGTGGTCCCAGACGTCGAGGCATCGGTGACCGTGAGCAAACATTAACTGGAAGTGAGCGACTTCCCTCTGCCGCGTCTGGCTCTCACAACAGGAAGTTGCATCAGAGAGGGCTAGATGCAGCAGACTGGGAATGCCCCGGAGTGCCTGCCTGTGCGAATCGCGGACGGCCCGAAAATGTAAGCTGCAAGCACTGCGGCGGCGGCGGGGGAAGGAGAAGGAAGTGGCAGTGATCCTGGACCTACAGGAAGGAAGGTAGCGAGCGATGCTGGATTAGGGGAAGGTAGAGATATGCTGGATTTATGGGAGGAGAGAGGCTGCAGGGAATGGTGTACTGGACTTTCTGCCAAGAGTGGGCTGCAGGAAAAGAGGGACCTATGTGGTGAGGGGGGATGTGGAGACCCATGTGGCCGGGGGAAGGGGGTGCAGAGACCCATGTGGCCGGGGGAGGGGGTGTGGAGACCCATATGGCTGGGGGAGGGGTGCCACAAAATATTGCTCGGACACTAAGGGTGCCATGAACCGAAAAAGTTAGGGAACCCCTGGATTAGGGCACACTAAATGATAAGACACCCATTATATTCCTGTGGGTGTCATCATTTAGCATGCACAAAATCTGTTTTGCACCTTAGTAAAAGGACCCCTCAATTTGTAGATGACACAAAATTATTCAACGTTTTTAAATCGAATGCAGACTGTGAGAAATTGCAGGAGGATCTTGGGAGACTGGGCATCCAAATGGCAGATGAAATTTAATATGGACAAGTACAAAGTGATTCACATTAGAAAGAATAACCCAAATCATAGCAACGTGATGCTAGGTTTCACATTAGGAGTCACCGCCCAGGGTATAGATCTAGGTTATGCTGAAATCAGCTCAGAGTGTACCAGCAGCCAAAATAAGCAAACAGTTAGGAATTATTAAGAAAGGAATTGAGAATAAATCAAAGAAAATCGTAATGCCTCTGTATCCGTGGTGTGACTACACCTTGAGTATTGGGTGCAATTCTGATTCCCATAGCTCAAAACAGATATCGCGGAATTAGAGAAGATTCAGAAAAAGGCAACCAAAATGAATAAGGGGCTGGAACAACTCTTATGAGGAAAGGCTAAGGATGCTGGGCTTTTGAGCCTTTGGTCTGTCCCACTTATGTAATGTACCTTACATATTTATTTATTTATTTGTTGCATTTGTATCCCACATTTTCCCACCTATTTGCAGGTGGTTAACACTGTAATAGCACTGTGCAATCCCCTGAAGGCTGGATTACCTTATTGTACTGATAAGACAGAAAACATATTTTCAGTTTCTCCAAACACAATCTCACAGGCATGATGTGTTCACCACACTTTCTTGGACTGCCTTCTGATTAAGGATCTCACCTGACACAGGTCAACTATCAACGCCAAAAGCAATACAAACTACCCTGCCCCCCATCACCCACTGGCACCCACATTGCTGGCTCCTGTTCTCACGGGCTGATCAAGCTCTGGTCTTGATCCATAGTCTCTGTTGACTTGTGCTCTTGACTGTCTTAGAAAAAATAGGATGACAAATTCATAGATGCCTTTCTTGGTTCGACTTGGGCCAGACAACAATCCTATTACTGGTGCAGGGGTTGAAACCCTTTTGGCTTTGCGCTCTGCTGAACAGTTGTGGCATTCTCTTGCTGTAGCATTTATTCTGATGACATGTTAATGTCACGCAGTGCCTTCTGGCTGCTTTTAGGCTCCAGACTGGCTAGAGATACTTTAAACATTACAAAGGGGTAAAAGATTCTACAGCCGGAATGCAAATGAAAGGCCAAGTGGAGAGGCAGAATCCAAAAATAGCACCGCTGGGTCTCAATAGCCTTCAGTGAAGTTGGAGACCATCCCTATCCCCCACTGCCTTCCATTAAACACTAGGGAGGTCAGAGGCAGGACACCAGCTCCAGGCAGCCCAGACGCTTTTCTACAAGGGACGCCATAACTGCTGTGCCTTAGCTTATTCAACTACTAGATCTCAAATCTGTTCGTGTTATCAGTCAATCTCCACAAAAATTAGACTTCATGTTTCATTCTCTTGGACAGGATGACATTCGCTTCAATTGTGTTTCTTGTTCACCTCTCCCTTCTGCCTTCAATCTAAAGTTCACAAACAAGCATCATACAGTGTTTATTTCTAATTCTGTTGATCGGGGCGGGGGGGGGGGGGGGGGAGGATTTCAGCGGAGCCTGCCTCTAAAGCAAATGGAAATTTATAGCTTGTCTGGACCCATGAGACATGTATGGCTAAACACCGCAGACCCAGGAGGGAAGGAATGTCTTGCATTGTGACAGAGGAGAAAAATCATTTTTGAGCCACCAGCCTCAGTTAGTATGTGTAGGAGAACGGAAGCATCCTGGCACACTGGGGTTGAAAGGAAGAGTGAGGTGCAGGTGGGTTAACAGGCAGTGCGTTTTTTCTAGCAAAAAAGGTGCCGGGACTCAAATGCCAGGCCACCCTTCAGGGGTGGGGTGATCACTGAGAGACCCACCCCCACAATAACCAGGCCCTCTGCAACCAGTCACAGAATCTATGACAAGACAGAATTGGTGTGTAGAGCCTGAGCTCTTTCATTAAAACTTGGGGACCACGGGTCAATTTTAGCAGACAACGGAAAAGATGCCGGTACTCAGTACCCCCAAGTACCCCCTCAAAAAAAAGCCCTGTGTTGATTTGGGATTTGCTGTGCTCTGGCTTCTGGAGTCTAGAAGTTCACAGCCCTGAGTCTCCAGGCCCTCGCCGATATACAGTACAGTCATTACTAAAATTCAGTAAAGCCCCTGACACTCTGGATGCCATGTAGGCAGCCAGGCCACTAAGAGAAGGCCCAGATGAGACACAGATTAAGCTTTTCAATCCATACATAGGGGCTTTTTCTCTAAAGTGCAGTAAGTTTTATTTACAAAAACTAGCACATGGTAAGTGCAAAAGTGTGTGTGGGGGGGAGGGGGTATCCATTTCCTGCACATGCACTGAGAGTACATAAGTAATACCACACTGGGAAAAGACCAAGGGTCCGTCCACGACAGCGGCCAATCCAGGCCAAGGGCACCTGGCAAGCTTCCCAAACGTACAAACATTCTATACATGTTATTCCTGGAATTGTGGATTTTTCCCAAGTCCATTTAGTAGTGGTTTATGGACTTGTCCTTTAGGAAACCGTCTAACCCCTTTTTAAACTCTGCCAAGCTAACCACCTTCACCACGTTCTCCGGCAACGAATTCAAGAGTTTAATTATGCGTTGGGTGAAGAAATATTTTCTCCAATTTGTTTTAAATTTACTACACTGTAGTTTCATCGCATGCCCCCTAGTCCTAGTATTTTTGGAAAGCGTGAACAGACGCTTCACATCCACCTGTTCCACTCCACTCATTATTTTATATAACTCTATCATGTCTCCCCTCAGCCGTCTCTTCTCCAAGCTGAAAAGCCCTAGCCTCCTTAGTCCCCACTCCCCCCGTTTTCTATTTCTGTTGATGGCTCTCTCATTCTCCCTGTCTCCTCAGCTCGAAACCTTGGGGTCATCTTTGACTCTTCTCTCTCCTTCTCTGCTCATATCCAGCAGATTGCCAAGACCTGTTGTTTCTTTCTTTACAACATCCGTAAAATCCGCCCCTTTCTTTCCGAGCACTCTACCAAAACCCTCACCCACACCCTTGTCACCTCTCGTTTAGACTACTGCAATCTGCTTCTTGCTGGCCTCCCACTTAGTCACCTCTCCCCTCTCCAGTCGGTTCAAAACTCTGCTGCCCGTCTCGTCTTTTGCCAGGGTCGCTTTACTCATGCTACCCCTCTCCTCAAGACCCTTCACTGGCTCCCTATCCGTTTTCGCATCCTGTTCAAACTTCTTCTACTAACCTATAAATGTATTCACTCTGCTGCTCCCCAGTATCTCTCCACACTCGTCCTTCCCTACACCCCTTCCCGTGCACTCCGCTCCATGGATAAATCCTTCTTATCTGTTCCCTTCTCCACTACTGCCAACTCCAGACTTCGCGCCTTCTGTCTCGCTGCACCCTACTCCTGGAATAAACTTCCTGAGCCCCTACGTCTTGCCCCATCCTTGGCCACCTTTAAATCTAGACTGAAAGCCCACCTCTTTAACATTGCTTTTGACTTGTAACCACTCGCCTCCACCTACCCTCCTCTCCTCCTTCCTGTACACATTAATTGATTTGATTTGCTTACTTTATTTTTTGCCTATTAGATTGTAAGCTCTTTGAGCAGGGACTGTCTTTCTTCTATGTTTGTGCAGCGCTGTGTACGCTTTGTAGCGCTATAGAAATGCTAAATAGTAGTAGTAGTAGTAGTAGTCCCATCCCTGCTATCATTTTAGTTGCCCTTCGCTGCACCTTTTCCAATTCTACTATATCTTTCTTGAGATGCGGCGACCAGAATTGAACACAATACTCAAGGTGCGGTCGCATCATGGAGCGATACAACGGCATTATAACATCCTCACACCTGTTTTCCATATCTTTCCTAATAATACCCATCATTCTATTCACTTTCCGAGCCGCAGCAGCACACTGAGCAGAAGGTTTCAGTGTATTATCGACGACGACACCCAGATCCCTTTCTTGGTCTGTAACTCCTAACATGGAACCTTGCTATTAGGTCCAGCATGTATCATGGTGCCATTCCTACATCCCCCTTCAAATTACATAAAAAAAATAAATCACGCCCCCCCCCCCCCCCCCCAGGACATATTTCTCCATCTTCCGGTCCCCCTCCTAACAACCCTCCTCCGCACATGTGATCTCCCTTCCTGTCTACCAAACCTGCCCCTAAAAACAAGCCCCACCCACCACAGAGCCCAGAAATTCCAACTCATGAGCTGGATACTTCTAACCTCAGATAAATTTCTGCTAGGCAAAGCAACAGGCCTCATCCCTTCTGGGGGCCCTTGGTAGAAAGACTGCCCCTAATTCTTCTTGACTAGCATCAATATTTCGAATGTAGGGTAACTGGTTGTCTTGCAATCCAGAGGTGGCCGGTTCAAATCCCACTGCTGCTCTAACCACTAGGCCACTCCTCCACTAGCAACATTCCATGTAGAAGCTTGCCCTTGCAGATCAGCAATGTGGCTGCTCCTTGTGATCTTGGGCAAGTCACTTAACCCTCCGTTGCCTCAGCTACAAACTTAGATTGTGAGCCCTCCTGGGACAGAGAAATATCCAGAGTACCTGAATGTAACTCACCTAGAGCTACTACTGAAAAAGGTGTGAGCAAAAGATTCTACATGGAATGTTGCTAATATTGGAGATTCTAGATGGAATGTTGCCAGTGGAGGAGTGGCCTAGTGGTTAGAGCACAGAGGTGGCCGGTTCAAATCCCACTGCTGCTCCTTATGATCTTGGGCAAGTCACTTAATCCTCCATTGCCTCAGGTACAAACTTAGATTGTGAGCCCTCCTGGGACAGAGAAATATCCAGAGTACCTGAATGTAACTCACCTTGAGCTACCACTGAAAAAGGTGTGAGCAAAATCCAAATAAATTATTTGAGATTCTGTTGCTACTATCTAAGATTTTACATGGAATGTTGCTACTATTGAAGATTCTACATGGAATGTTGCCACTGTTTGAGATTCTGGAATGTAGCTACTATTTGAGATTCTAGATGGAATGTTGCTATAGTGGAGGAGTGGCCTAGTGGTTAGAGCACTGGTCTTGCAATCCAGAGGTGGCCGGTTCAAATCCCACTGCTGCTCCTTGTGATCTTGGGCAAGTCACTTAATCCTCCATTGCCTCAGGTACAAACTTAGATTGTGAGCCCTCCTGGGACAGAGAAATATCCAGAGTACCTGAATGTAACTCACCTTGAGCTTCTACTGAAAAAGGTGTGAGCAAAATCTAAATAAAAATAAATGAGTACTATCACTGGTACAGTCTCCTGATTCCCCACAACTTTCTCAGGGAACTTGATTCCTCTCCTCAAAACCTAGGTATGGATAACCTGGTTTCACTGAGACCCCATATGGCCAAGCCCTCCACAGGGTGTACAGGTAGATGCCTCAGGTAGTCTTGTCTTGTTTCTTAATGTACTAACCGTTATGCCCGTTAAAACGGGCGAGATTTCCAGCTACCCTCCTCGCCAGGTCGCCGCCGCCCTTTCCCCCCGAGGTCGCCGCTACCGTTCCCCCCCCCCTCCCCCCGGAGTCGCCGGCCCAGGCCCTCTCTTCGTGGTTCAACTTACAGCGCCGAAACCGCAGCAGGCAGATCAGCTGAGCTACCGTTGGCCTTCCTTCTCTGCCTTTGTCCCGCCCTTGTGTGACGTAAAGTCGGCGAGGGCGGGACAGAGGCAGGGAAGGAAGGCTGGCGGCAGCTCAGGTGATCTGCCTGCTGCGGTTTTGGCGCTGTAAGTTGAATTGCGAAGAGAGGGCCCGGGCCGGGTGGAGGGGGGAGCGGTAGCGACCTTGGCAGTTCCCTCCCTCCCTCCCTCCCCTTCGCGCAGTTTCCCTCTCTGTCCCGCCCCCGTCATCACGTATTGACGCGGGGGCGGGACAGAGAGAGAAAGTCTCTACTGCGCATTTGCGGGTGAGTACAGTCACTCGCAATTTATATGTTTGATGTTTGCCTCTGTGACCTAACCTGTGCAAATCGATTTTGGATTGGTGAGGTAGAAGACCTTTGACGTAAATGAAACTGTAAGGACAGTGCTGGGCAGACTTCTACGGTCTATGCCCTGAAAATAGGAAAGAAAAATCAAGACCAAAAAACAGCACCATGGGCCTTTAAAAATGGAACACAGTTCTTTAATGAATGAGCCTTGACAAAAAGACCCGACACGGGCCGTGTTTCGGTGACTAGCACCTGCGTCAGGGGTCAACAGTGATGACGTGGAAAACTCGGGGAATAACTCGAATACATTCCTCTACAATATATTATTCCTTACCCCACGTCTCATATGGTAAAAGCTACGAAGCAACAAGGCACTTTCACTTTCTGTGTCCAAACGGAGGAATATATTCGAGTTATTCTCCACGTTTTCCACGTCATCACTGTGACCCCTGACGCAGGTGCTAGTCACCGAAACACGGCCCGTGTTGGCAGTGGCGTGCCAAGGGGGGGGGGCGGTCCGCCCCTGGTGCACGCTGCTGGGGGGGTGCCGCGGCGCGCGCCTGTCAGCTGAGTTTGCTGACTTCGCTAACTTCGCTGCAGCTTCCTCTGCCCCAGAACAGGTTACTTCCTCAGCGGCGTGCACCCGGGGGTTGTCTCTTCGCCGGGGGGGGGGGGGGGACCGCGCTGCACCCGAGGGGGGGGGGTGCATTGGCGATCCGCCCCGGGTATCATGCCGGCTAGGATCGCCACTGCATGTCGGGTCTTTTTGTCAAGACTCATTCATTAAAGAACCGTGTTCCACTTTTAAAGGCCCATGGTGCTGTTTTTTTTGTTTGGACTTTAGTTTGTACTTCGTTCCCTCTCTTTTGTTATAAAGAAAAATCAAGACCATACTTAAAGAGTTTCTCTTGTTGGGCAGACTAGATGGACCGTACAGGTTTTCATCTGCCGTCATCTACTATGTTACTATGGATGGAAGTTTATTTATTAGATTGTAAGATCTTTGAGCAGGGACTGTCTTTCTTCTATGTTTGTGCAGCACTGCGTATGCCTTGTAGCGCTATAGAAATGCTAAATAGTAGTAGTAGTAGTAGTTATTGTCGAAAAGTCCAAAGATGGGGGAAGGGAGGCCTGAGCTGTAATGCGATGGGTATGATGTGTCAAAATATTACTTTTGCCTTGCCCCTGTACCTGTCCTGTTCCCCCCTCCCTCATTGCCCCACCACCCCCAATATTTGTCTAGAGATTCCACTGCGTCTGCTGTCAGTTTTTAGTCACAAGGATGTGTTACTGTCTAGTGAGCTGCAGCACATCCCTGGTGCTGTGAGGTATCACAGCATGAATATCGCAAATCCACTGAGTCATGTGACCGCCCCACGTGATGCAGTGCAATCACTAAACTCCCTGCTCACATTAATGGTGCATGCTGATTTTTATTTTTATTTATTGCATTTGTATTGTATCCCACATTTTCCCACCTCTTTGCAGGCTCAATGTGGCTTACAATACATCATGAGTAATGGACAATCAGGTACAGTGTGACCACTGTATATACTTTCCATCCTCTTTGTATCCTTGACTACTGCAACCTACTCCTCACTGGCCTCCCACTTTGCCATCTATCCACTCTTCAGTCCGTTCAAAACTCCGCTGCACGTCTTATCTTCCGCCTGAACCGGTACACCCATATCACCCCTCTCCTCAAGTCACTTCACTGGCTTCCGATCAGGTACCGCATACAGTTCAAGCTTCTCCTTTTAACCTACCAATGTACTCGATCTACAGCCCCTCCCTACCTCTCTACCCTCATCTCCCCTTACATTCCTACCCGTAACCTCCGTTCTCAAGATAAATCCCTCCTGTCGGTACCCTTCTCCACCACCGCCAACTCCAGGCTCCGCCCTTTCTGCCTCGCCTCACCCCATGCCTGGAACAAACTCCCTGAGCCCATACGCCAGGCACCCTCCTTGCCCATCTTCAAATCCTTACTCAAAGCCCACCTCTTCAATGTCGCCTTCGGCACCTAACCACCATACCTCTATTCAGGAAATCTAGACTGCCCCTACTTGACATTTCGCCCATTAGATTGTAAGCTCCTTGGAGCAGGGACTCTCCTTTTCTTAATCTGTACAGCGCTGTGTAACCCTTGTAGCGCTCTAGAAATGTTAATTAGTAGTAGTAATATGGGACATGTGACATATCTCTCTGAAGGGTGTCACCTCTGCCGGAAGCCCAAAGACACTCCTTTCTATTTACACCTGAATGATATAGTGTTGCCTCGGCTGCCATAAGCCTCAAACAGCACAAATACCGCTCTTGACAAATTCTTTTTCAAGAAATTCATCGACTCCTAGGCTGATACTTCTGTGTTGCAATTTATTGTCCTATGTCTCCAGAGTATTTTAAGTGTTCTCCTAGGAGGGCTTTGGCCGGCCTCTTTCAGCTGCCTGTGCCATCCTGTATGCCAGAGGTCTGCTACCAGCTTGGCGGCCATTCAGAGTGAGCTGCGCCCTGGCTGGCTGCCGCCTCCCATTACTTCCCCAGTTCAATATATAGTTCTGCCTCCCCCTGTCTGGACTCTCACTCGGTGATGGATACTTATTGGTCCAGCAGCCTCGCCAGAGAAAAGCCATTCTGGCAGGTTGATTTCCAGGCTCCATCAACGACAGATTTCAAGGCAGTTATTCATAAAAGGAAAAGCTCTCAGAGGATCTCAAGTCAGCTTAATCACATAGGAAGTGGTGTCTTGTACAAGCACCCGTTACCATCAAGCAATGGGATTTAATATCCCAAACAGGAGGTGTGTAACTGCAAGCGGAAACCCCTCATGGAGCATTTCTTGTCAGCTGAATTCAGATTTTTGTTTCCTTAGATGTGTGATGGGATCTCTTGATATTCTTTCCTGCTCTCGGTATCTTAGGATGTCTGCTGTGACTGGTAGCTTAGGGGTCAGGTTCCAAAGGATTTAGGTTTCTAACTCAGGAGCTGAGAGACAAAACTGGGCCCCACTGCCACCGCTCCCCTCTGCCACCACAGCCGCCCCCTCCTGCAGCAGTGAACGAGAGAGAGAGAGAGAGTGCTCTGCCAACTATAGGTCCTTCTTCCTGCCTTGTCCCGCCTCCTGTGAAGTAACTTCCTGTTTCCACATAGGTAGGACACAGCAGGAAGAAGGACCTATGGCTGGCAGAGCTGTCTCTTTTGATCACCGGTGCCGGGCCCTCCTTGAGAGGCCGGACCCAGGGAATCTTGCCCTCCTGCCCCCCACCCCCCTCTTGACGGCTCTGTTCTAACTTTGGGAGTTATGCACCTGACTCAGCCACTCTGCAAATGGAATATGATTGAGTCTATTTTCACTAGGAGCCTAAACTGAGGTGCTTGGAAAGTAGGAGGCTACGGGGCCGGAGACGGTGGGGAAATTTGAGTTTCGTGCTTAGTTCTGATTTGTATTAATAGGACATCTAACTTAGGGGCCCTTTTTGAGGACGCCTTTGATATTTGTTATCGATTAGGGCAGTTAGATTCAATGGAGTGGCCAATGGAATTCTAAGACACACAATATTTTATTATTTCAAAATCGATATTTTATTCTCTGCCTTTCATTTTGCCCTGTTGTATTTTTAAATTTATGTTATTTAATTTTCTTTTGCTTATTTTGATTTGTAATATTGTATTGTAAAAACCACTATGATGGGTTGTCCATATAGAGAGGCATTTTCGAAAGAAATGTCTAAGTTGGAATTTGGACGTCTTTGTAAAACTTCCAAATTCAGAGGCGGGGAAAAGGTCATTTTCGAAAAAAGATGGATGTCCATCTTTGTTTTCGATAATACCATGGACGTTCTTGGATATGGACGTCTGATTTTTGGCCATTTTCAAACACAAAGACGTCCAAATGCAGGATGTCCAAATTTATTTATTTATTTGTTACATTTATATCTCACATTTTCCCACCTATTTGTAGGCTCAATGTGGCTTACATAGTACCGGAGAGGCGTTTGCAGACTCCGGTGTGAACAAATACAAAGTGATGTTGTGGTAAGATCAAGTTCATGTGGCCCAGCCACACTATGGAATCGTACAACGGAAGAGTTGTGTTATGTCCATTACGTTCTTTAGTTTTGTTGTGTTGCAAAGATCGGGCATTTATGTTGGATCGGTAGGGTATGCCTTTTTAAACAGGTTAGTTTTTAGTGTTTTCCAGAAGTTTAGGTGGTCGTTCGTAGTTTTCAAGGCTTTTGGTAATGCGTTCCACAGTTGTGTGCTTATGTAGGAAAAACTGGACGCATAAATTGATTTGTATTTGAGTCTTTTGCAGAGGAGGAGTGGTTTAATGGTTAATGCAGTGGGCTTTGATTCTGGCAACAAGAGTTTAATTCCCAGTGCTGCTCCTTGTGACTTTGGGCAAGTCAAATGCACAAGGGGCATTTTTGGATATGACATCTAAGCCTGAATTTAGACTTTTTTTGTAAAACTTCCAAAATCAGAACAGGAAAGGTCATTTTCTACAAAAACAAAGTCTATCTTTTCCTTTTGAAAGTGCTGTTTGGAAAAATGTTTTGTGATTTGGGGGAGGAAGGGGAGGTGATCCCCGAGTCCCTCCAGTGGGCATCTGGTCATTTGGGGCACCTCTTGTGTGGAGTAAAGGAGTAGCCTAGTGGTTAGTGCAGCAGACCTTGATCCGGGGGAAGTGGGTTTAATTCCTGCTGCACCTATCTGTAATAAAAACAGGTCTAGCTCAAAACATCAAAGTTTTAGTCTTGGACATCTTTGTTTTGTTCCATTATCACTGAAAGACTTCCATGTCTTAGGAACGCCTAAGTCCCACCTTGAACACGCCCCCTTAAGATTTGGACGTCCTTCTGACAGACTGCAGTTGGAGACGTCCAAAATTGGGTTTCGATTATACCGATTTGGACGTCCATGGGAGAAGGATGTTCATGTTCTGATTTATGTCGAAAGATGGACGTCCATCTCTTTTGAAAATGAGCCTGATAGTGGAATATGAAATGAAATAAACTACACTAAACCGCACCGCACAGTAACGGAATTAGCATGTGCTAAATTCTAAGAAGCCCATTTTTCCTCTGATCCTATAAAAGTCGCCGAAAATTGCCCCAGCAAATTTAGGCGTGATCCTGAGTTACATGCACAATTTAATAGAATAACAAGCTAATCAGTGTCAATAATTAGCTTTTTAGCAAGCAATTATTGGCACTAATTAGATTTAATTGTGACATCTGTGCCTAAAATTTACGCACAGCCCAAAAAAGAGGGTGCGGAAATGGGTCACGGGCATTTTGGGACAGATCAGGGGTGTGATTTTGAGTTATTTATTTATTTATTTGTTACATTTGTATCCCACATTTTCCCACCTATTTGCAGGCTCAATGTGGCTTACATAATACCGTAAGGCGTTTGCCTAGACTGGTAGAGAAACAAATACAAGGTGATATTGTGGTCGAATAAGGTCTGTTTGTTTCAGGCACAATGGGGTCAAAGAGAGAGAAGGTTAAAAAGTGTCCAATATGATCGTTGGGTTTGCTGTGTTGCAGAGTGTTGGCGTCTATGTTGGGTCAATAAGATAAGCCCTTTTGAACAGGTAGGTCTTTAGTGATTTCCTGAAGTTCAGATGGTCGTAGATTGTTTTCACTCCTTTTGGCAGTGCTTTCCATAGTTTTGTACTTATATAGGAGAAGCTGGATGCATAGGTTGCTTTGTATTTGAGTCCTTTGCAGTATGGGTAGTGGAGGTTTAGGTATGTTCGTGATGATCCGGATCTGTTCCTATTTGGCGGATCTGTGAGGTCTATCATGTATCCCGGGACTATGCCGTAGATAATTTTGTGGATCAGGGTGCAAATTTTGAAGTTATAAGCGTAATTATAGAATAACGGTGCTCCGAACATAAATTTAGGCCCGGGCATTTGCATCGTGTTTTCATGGGTGCAAACGGCAGTGCCTATGTGTACGTGTGACCTCTCGGCTTAACCGTTAATACTATAAACCGCGCCAAACTTTAGGTGCAACTTATAGAATACCGCTTAAACAGGTTTTTTTGTGCTGATTTTTTAGGCGCCATATATGAAATGTAGGGTCCTGTTTACTAAGCTGTGCTGTAGGCCCACTAGTGTTTTTAGTGCATGCTAATGCTAGAGACACCCATATATTCCAATGAGTGTCTTTAGCATTAGCGTGGGCTTAAAACGCTAGCGCAGCTTAGTTTTCAGGGCCCTTAGCCCTTAATATCTATGGGCATCTTAGCATTTAATACGCACTAATTCTGTTAGTGTTCTCTAAGCTTTAATAAAAGGGCCCCTTAGGATCCTAAAGACATGATTTTAGAAGCTACACATAAGTATTGCCACACTTGGACAGACCAAAGGTCCATCGAGCCCAGCATCCTGTTTCCAACAGTGGTCAATCCAGGTCACAAGTACCTGGCAAGACCCCCAAAAAGTACAAAACACTTTATGCTGCTTATCCCAGAAATATTTTCTCCAATTTAATAATGGTCTATGGACTTTTCCTTTAGGAAGCTGTCCAAACCTTTTTTAAACTCTGCTAAGCTAACCGCTTTTACCATATTTTCTGGCAACTGGAGAGTTCAGTCAGTACTTACACATTAAATGGTTTGGATGCTGAGATTTTAGGGGTGGGGGTGGGGGGTGTTTCGGGTAGGATTTAGGCAGGCCAAAAATGTATACATGCATTTCCCATCTTACAGTGGAAATATACATATATTTAAACAACTGTCCCCTTGGGTTTTGCACTAGCTCGAGGGTACGAATAGATTTTTTTAAAGTCCTTGCTTCAGCCAAGGTTTTACACAAAGGGTTAAGGAAGCATTTCTTCTTAATCCCTGGTTTTTTAAAAAAATATCTTCCTCAAAAGAAAATACAAACATTTGAAAGCTTCAAACATTAACCGCCACCAGTTTTGTGAGATTAAGCAACTATGGCCATTATTCTAGAACCCAATTCACAATTTGAAAGTGCATAAACAGGCAGTTAGACGTGTATATCACATGCGAGATTAAATTCCAATTTTAGAAAGAGTCTATTATAAAGAGCAAAATTACAGAGCATATTCAAAAGCATGGATTAATGAGACAAAGCCAACATGGATTTAGTGAAGGGAAATCTTGCCTCACCAATTTACTACATTTCTTTGAAGGGGTGAACAAACATGTGGATAAAGTGGAGCCAGTTGATATTGTGTATCTGGATTTTCAGAAGGCATTTGACAAAGTACCTCACGAAAGACTCCAGAGGAAATTGGAGAGTTATGGGATAGGAGGTAGTGTCCTATTGTGGATTAAAAACTGGTTAAAAGATAAAAAACAGAGAGTAGGGTTAAATGGTCAGTATTCTCAATGGAGAAGGGTAGTTATTGGGGTTCCCCAGGGGTCTGTGCTGGGACTGCTGCTTTTTAACATATTTATAAATGATCTAGAGATGGGAGTAACTAGTGAGGTAATTACATTTGCTGATGACACAAAGTTATTCAAAGTTGTTAACTTGCAAGAGGAAAAATTACAAGAGGACCTTACGAAACTGGGCATCTAAATGGCAGATGACATTTAATGTGAGCAAGTGCAAAGTGATGCATGTGGGAAAGAGGAACCCGAATTATAGCTACGTCATGCAAGGTTCCGCGTTAGGAGTCACTGACGGGGAAAGGGAGCTAGGCGTCATCGTTGATGATACATTGAAATCCTCTGCTCAGTGTGTGGCGGCGGCTAAGAAAGCAAATGGAATGTTAGGTAATATTAGGAAAGGAATTGAAAACAAAAATGAGGATGTTATAATGCCTTTGTATCGCTCCATTGTGCGACCGCACCTCGAATATGGTGTTCAATTCTGCTCGCCGCATCTCAAAAAAGATATAGTGGAATTAGAAAAGGTGCAGAGAAGGGCGACGAAAATGATAAAGGGGATGGGACAACTTCCCTATGAGGAAAGGCTAAAGTGACTAGGGCTCTTCAGCTTGGAGAAAAGGCAGCTGAGGGGAGATACGATAGAGGTCTATAAAATAATGAGTGGAGTTGAACGAGTAGATGTGAAGCGTCTGTTTACGCTTTCCAAAAATACTAGGACTAGGGGGCACACAATAAAGCTACAAAGTAGTACATTTAAAACGAATCGGAGAAAATATTGCCCCAGGTCAGGGGTAGGCAACTCCGGTCCTCGAGAGCCGCAGGCAGGTCAGGTTTTCAGGATATCCACAATGAATATGCAGGAGATAGATTTGCAAGCACTGCCTCCTTGGTATGCAAATCTATCTCATGCATATTCATTGTGGATATCCTGAAAACCTGACCTGCCTGCGGCTCTCGAGGACCGGAGTTGCCTACCCCTGCCCTAGATACAAAATAGATTATGAGCCCTCTAGGAGCAGAGAAAGTGCCTACATATAATGTGTACAGCGCTGCGTACATCTAGTAGCGCTATAGAAATGATTAGTAGTAGTAGATTTAAATGGCCAGGGGCCTCACCTGGCCATTTAAATTGCTTCAAATACCAGCCCTTGATTTTGTGTAACCTCAAAAAAATTCCTCATTAGTTGGAAATTTCTAAATACTCAAGAACAGACGCCCTCATTATAAACTTGACAGAGACGGAGAAAGGAATGCACCAGATAACAATTAGCATAGGTTTGAAACTTGTCCTGAAGATCTGCAGGTCCGCCGGCAACTTTTAAACGTGTGTTAACTCCAAATCTTTGCTTCAATAAACGCTGTTAACATTGTAAGTTTACGTGAACAATACACCTCATTATGAAAGACGAATACTCCAGATAAAGGGCTAATTATAAGCAGAGAAAGCTCCTGGAATCCTTTTATCTCCCTCATGCAAACTCATTCTTCAAATGTCCACAAAAGAGTGTATGTGCTCCTTAAATGATTTTTACGCTCTGGGCTCACCATCCCTGCAGTGAGGGCCTGAGAATGTCCAACTACCCTCCCTCGCTCCCAACCTCTGCAGTGTGCGGCAGGTCAAACCCCAGAACTGGTGTTATTAAACACATCCATACTGTAACACTCCACTTCGCTTCATTATTAGACTCATAAACTTTATTTTTTCCATTATGACGACGCTTGCTAGAAAAAGCGTCCCATCAGCGGAACTGAAGTGTGCAACCTACCTGGAGGGGTGCCAGCCTTTCTGATCTGTTCGCTGCTTACATCTACCCAAAAAGATCAATCAGGAACACATCAGGCTAACAGGTGCAATGAAAATCGAGATTCAGAAAGAGTATGGGATATAAGTAATGCCACACTGGGAAAAGACCAAAGGTCCATCGAGCCCAGCATCCTGTCCACGACAGCGGCCAATCCAGGCCAAGGGCACCTGGCGAGCTTCCCAAACGTACAAACATTCTATACATGTTATTCCTGGAATTGTGGATTTTTCCCAAGTCCATTTAGTAGTGGTTTATGGACTTGTATTTTAGGAAACCGTCTAACCCCCTTTTAAACTCTGCTAAGCTAACCGCCTTCACCACTTTCTCCGGCAACAAATTCCAGAGTTTAATTATACGTTGGGTAAAGAAAACTTTTCTCCGATTTGTTTTAAATTTACTACACTGTAGTTTCATCGCATGCCCCCTAGTCCTAGTATTTTTGGAAAGCCTGAACAGACGCTTCACATCCACCCGTTCCACTCCACTCATTATTTTCTATACCTCTATCTGTCTCCCCTCAACCGTCTCTTCTCCAAACTGAAAAGCCCTAGCCTCCTTAGTCTTTCTTCATAGGGAAGTCGTCCCATCCCCGCTATCATTTTCGGCGCCCTTCGCTGCACCTTTTCCAATTCTACTATATCTTTCTTGAGATGCGGCGACCAGAATTGAACACAGGATGATGGGGCCAAGGGATTTACCATTTTACTGTTCACAAGGATTTTTTAAGGATGCAGGATACCTTGATAGAAGAGGGTAAACTCAATAGTGTTTTTGTTCTGTTCACGCCAGATTGATCTGACATGTCTCCGTGATAACCAGTGCCAGGTTGAAGGTCACAGCCTACAACAGAAGTGGGGTGACTGTTTACTGCTGCAGAGGGGGCATCTGCAGGGAGGCTTCATAGTATACTTTGAAAGCAGGTTTCTGTGGGGTTTTGGGATCTCCAGCATTCGGGAGTTGTGGGAGATTTTCCTTAGCCTTGAATAACAGGTTCGTGGTGCGTCAAGGATGGGGAAAGCATCCATTCACTGCTCCACAGTATTTCACACCCTCTCATTTCCAGTTTGCTGAAAATGGATAAGATTTTAATTGTATATTTTAACTTTCATTATACGTTGCCTGGAGCGTTCGATTGATGTGGCCACCTAGAAGTCGAATGTAATGAATGAATAAATAAATAATTAGTACGGGCTGTTTTCTGCCTGTGTGTGTCATCGTTAGAGGGCATGAGCGGAAAGCCAAAGACTCCCAGTTCTTCCAGGACAGTCCCAGGCTGTCTGCTCCCCCTGCATTGGGGTACCCGGGCACAGTCACAGCGTGCGAGGTGGAAATGGCGGGAGAATAAACACTCACAGTCCCTCCTGTTACTACTACTTACTACTACTACTTAACATTTCTAGAGTGCTACTAGGGTTACGCAGCGCTGTACAAATTAACAATTAAGGACGGTCCCTGCTCAGAAGAGCTTACAATCTATGGGCACAGCTTCTTTTCCACTTTCTGGCCACTCAGAACTGGGAATTTATTCCCCGACTTGGTTCCTAGATTACACCAGGCCACTCGCTAATGGTTTTTACAATTAATTGAGAAGAATTCCTAGCGATTCAGGTGTGTTAGCAGCAGGTGCTGGCCTAGGGATCTACTTCCATTGCCTTAAGATCTGGGTTTTAAACCCCCCCCCCCACACACACACACACAATTGGTTGATGTCCCCCACTACCAGATCACCACCATGGCCTGTCCGAATGTCCCTCCCCTTTGACCCATACTATCAAGCCACCTGGTCTCTGGAGGGAGACTCCAGCCCTGTTTTAGTTAGTGAATACACAGCCCAGAGCATTTTGGGATCTGTAGTCCTGCTTTTCTATTTGAAATCAGGAGAGAGGCGTCAAAAATCCTAGACTGGTCTACTGTCTGCCAGACACTGGGCAGCTCTGAGAATAATGGGCACTCAGCCAAGTAACGACTTCAGATTTGGGCATCCATTCTCTGAGGGAGTACCAAGGAGCCAGTGGAGAAAAGGTCAGGGGTCAACCAGTTAGGCTAAAGCTTTGAACTGAGCTTGAAATAAACATTAAAAGTTTTACATGCAGATATGGATTATTTTTCTACTGCATCAATCAGCAAATAACAATCCTCTTTTTCGCTGAGATCTCATGGGATATCATTTTTTGCATCTTTGTTGGGCTGTGTGAGACTGTTGGGTGAAGGGTTTTCTAACCACTGACAAATGAATCAGAACTAATTAGATTCACCCAGAGCTAACAGAAAGCCCTTGTGTTCTGACTCTCTCTCAGCGTGGGTCAGAACCTATCTGCGGTGGGAGCTGGGGGACTGTACTTGGGCAGTGTATAAGGGAAAGGTCGAGCTTCTCAGAGAGTCTTTGCTTCCTTCAGGTCCTCATTCTCTCTTTACTACTACTACTACTTATCACTTCTATAGCGCTACAAGGCATACGCAGCGTTGTACACCATACACGAAAAGACAGTCCCTGCTCAAAGAGCTTACAATCTAGATAAAACAGGTAAACAGACAGAACAATTAAGGGTAGGGGAATAAAGAGGTGAGGATAAAAGGACAGGGCAAGTGAGTAGTGGTTAGGAGTCAAAAGCAGTGTCAAAGAGGTGGGCTTTTAATTTGGACTTGAAAACGGCCACAGACGGGGCTAGACGTACAGGCTCGGGAAGTCTATTCCAGGCGTGAGGTGCAGCGAGATAAAAGGAACGGAGTCTGGAATTAGCAGTAGAGGAGAAGGGGACGGATAAGAGAGATTTATCAACAGAATGGAGTACCCGAGGGGGGGCGTAGGGAGAGACAAGAGTGGAGAGGTACTGGGGAGCAGCAGAGTGAATGCACTTATAGGTCAGTAAGAGAAGTTTGAATTAAATGCACAAATGAATAGGGAGCCAGTGAAGTGACTTGAAGAGGGGGCTAATGTGAGCATAGCGACTTTGGAGGGTATCTTTAGGTTAAAACGTCACAGCTCTATGTTCCGATGACTGAACCCAACACAGATGTCACTACATACGAATTACTGCAGAAGTTTTCCGCCCTATTATCGGTCTTTTTTCTACCACGTTCCTTGATTTTTAAATCAAGGCTCCCCCTTTTGTGAACTAAGTAAGATATATGGTAAGTGGGGTATTGCAATTCGTTATTATGTGCCTTTCATGGCTACGTCCCTTTTATTATTTCTTCATTAAGATTGTCCTAATTTCTGCGTCCTGAAATGGAAATAAGCGTCATTGTACATAAGAACATAAGTATTGCCATACTGGTAAAGACCAAAGTTCCATCAAGCCCAACATCCTGTTTCCAACAGTGGCCAATCCAGGTCACAAGTACCCAATAGTAGCAACATTCCATGTAGAATCCCAAAGAGTAGCAAGATTCTAGAATTCTAAAGAATAACAAGATTCCATGCAAAATTTCAAAGTGTAGCAACATTCCATGTGGAACCCCAAAGAGTAGAAAGATTCCATTCGGAATCCCAAGCACATAAGTGTTGCCACACTGGGACAGACCAGAGGTCCATCAAGCCCAGCATCCTGTTTCCAACAGTGGCCAATCCAGGTCACAAATACCCGGCAAGATCCCCAAAAAGTACAAAACATTCTATACTGCTTATCCCAGAAATAGTGGATTTTCCCCAAGTCCATTTAATAACGGTCTATGGACTTTTCCTTTAGGAAGCCGTCCAAACCTTTTTTAAACTCCGCCTTTACCACATTCTCTGGCAACGAATTCCAGAGTTTAATTACACGCTGAGTGAAGAAAATTTTCTCCGATTCATTTTAAATTTACTACATTGTAGCTTCATCGCATGCCCCCTAGTCCTAGTATTTTTGGAAAGCGTAAACAGACGCTTCACATCTACCCGTTCAACTCCACTCATTATTTTATAGACCTCTATCATATCTCCCCTCAGCCGCCTTTTCTCCAAGCTGAAGAGCCCTAGTCACTTTAGCCTTTCCTCATAGGGAAGTCGCCCCATCCCCTTTATCATTTCCGTCACCCTTCTCTGTAAACTGGCCAATTTGGACTCTTCACCTTGCTGACGGTAATAATTAGCTACTATCCCCTATGGGCTGAATTTCACTTATGGTACGTTTGAGATAGTAGCTAAAGGGGATAAAGACCAAGCCATGCAGACACTCATTCAGGCATCTTCCTCCCCCCCTCCTCCACCCCACCTTCTGACTGGAGCTCCATAGGCTAACATCTCATAGCGCTGTTTCACTACCTTCACCCAATTGGAAATGTATGTAAAAAGATTTTTCAAGATCTGTTAGACAAATAAATCCACAAAGAGCTGACATGCTAAGGAATGGATTTCCTTAAAACATAAAAAATACCATGCTGGGTCAGACTGAAGATCCGCTGAGTCCAGTGTCATGTCTCTGAGTCACCTGGATATAAGGATCGGGCAGATTCAAATGGCGAAATCCAACCCCTGTGCACATTCCCAAATGAAAGAGGTGATAAACCCCTAATCTACCTGGAAATTAATTGCTAAATGGACCTCAGCTCAAAACCTTAACATCCAGCACTACTGCAAACCTTGACTTATAGTTTATATAGATTTGTTACACCGCCATTTTTTTTTGTTACATTTGTACCCCACGCTTTCCCCACTCATAGCAGGTTCAATGTGGCTTACATATTATATACAGGTACTTTTGTACCTGGGGCAATGGAGGGTTAAGTGACTTGCCCAGAGTCACAAGGAGCTGCCTGTGGCTGAAGTGGGAATCCAACTCAGTTCCTCAGGACCAGAGTCCACCACTCTAACCATTAGGCCACTCCTCCACTGTTGCTATTTGAGATTCTACATGGAATGTTGCTATTCCACTAGCAGAAAACGAGTTCACAATATCAATGTCTCTGGTAACATTCAACTATTCCACTAGCAACATTCCATGTAGAAGTCAGCCCTTGCAGATCACCAATGTGGCCGCGCACGTACGTGCAGGACGTCAGACTCACAGAAACAGAAGCCTGCGCAGCCTTCTACATGGAATGTTGCTAGTGGAATAGCAACATTCCATGTAGAATCTCCAATAGTAGCAACATTCCATGTAGAATCTCCAATAGTATCTATTTTATTTTTGTTACATTTGTACCCTGCGCTTTCCCACTCATAGCAGGTTCAATGCGGCTTACATGGGGCAATGGAGGGTTAAGTGACTTGCCCAGAGTCACAAGGAGCTGCTTGTGCCTGAAGTGGGAATCAAACTCAGTTCCTCAGTTCCCCAGGACCAAAGTCCACCACCCTAACCACTAGACCACTCCTCCACTGTTGCTACTATTTGAGATTCTACATGGAATGTTGCTATTCCACTAGCAACATTACATGTAGAAGTCGGCCCTTGCAGATCACCAATGTGGCCGCGCAGGCTTCTGCTTCTATGAGTCTGACTCACAGAAACAGAAGCCTGCGCAGCCTTCTACATGGAATGTTGCTAGTGGAATAGCAACATTCCATGTAGAATCTCCAATAGTGGCAACATTCTATGTAGAATCTCCAATAGTAGCAACATTCCATGTAGAATCTCCAATAGTAGCAACATTCCGTGTAGAATCTCCAGTAGTAGCAACATTCCATGTAGAATCTCCAATAGTATCTATTTTATTTTTGTTACATTTGTACCCTGCGCTTTCCCACTCATGGCAGGCTCAATGCGGCTTACATGGGGCAATGGAGGGTTAAGTGACTTGCCCAGAGTCACAAGGAGCTGCCTGTGCCTGAAGTGGGAATCGAACCCAGTTCCCCAGGACCAAAGTCCACCACACTAACCACTAGGCCACTCCTCCACTAACTAACTGGGAGATCATTGCAGTGCACAGTTCTGAATACAAAGCAAAGACAGAAAAGAACAGCATCGTTTATAGGAAAGGTTCAAAATCATACAACCAGGGCAGAAATGGTAGGTGAACGGAGGGGAGAGAGGAAAATAGGAACTTAAAGGAAACTGCAGGACCCTTGGGGAAAGATGGAAAAGTCCTCATGTAGTATCAAACGCTTGACAAAACAGCCAGATCTTTAAGGCAACTTTGATCTTCTTGTAAGACAATTCAGTACGGAGTGGAAGCTGCAAAGAGTTCCAAAGAGAAGGTGCTGCAAAAAAGAAAGCTCAGTGTTGAGTGAACTCAAGTTGGGCAAAACAGGGGCTGGGGAGACATAAACGGTGATCGTTGATAGAGCGAAGAAGGCGAGTTGGAGAGTGAGGCTGGATAGATAAAGGGGATATCCCAATCAAAGTGCTTTAAAGGTGAGAGTAAGAGAGTAAGAGTAAGAGTAGCTAGAAGGTTGTTAGGCTGTATAGAGAGAGGTGTGACCAGCAGAAGAAAGGGGGTGTTGATGCCCCTGTATAAGTCGTTGGTGAGGCCCCACCTGGAGTATTGTGTTCAGTTTTGGAGGCCGTATCGTGTTAAGGATGTAAAAAGAATTGAAGCGGTGCAAAGAAAAGCTACGAGAATGGTATGGGATTTGCGTTACAAGACGTATGAGGAGAGACTTGCTGAACTAAACGTATACTCTGGAGGAAAGGAGAAACAGGGGTGATATGATACAGACGTTCAAATATTTGAAAGGTATTAATCCGCAAATGAACCTTTTCCGGAGATGGGAAGATGGTAGAATGAGAGGACATGAAATGAGATTGAAGGGGGGCAGACTCAAGAAAAATGTCAGGAAGTATTTTTTCACGGAGAGAGTAGTGGATGCTTGGAATGCCCTCCCGCGGGAGGTGGTGGAAATGAAAACGGTAACGGAATTCAAACATGCGTGGGATAAGCATAAAGGAATCCTGTGCCGAAGGAATGGATCCTCAGGAGCTTAGTCATGATCGGGAAGCGGGGCTGGTGGTTGGGAGGTGGGGATAGTGCTGGGCAGACTTATACGGTCTGTGCCAGAGCCGGTGGTTGGGAGGAGGGGCAGGTGGTTGGGAGGCGGGGATAGTGCTGGGCAGACTTATACGGTCTGTGCCAGAGTCGGTGGTTGGGAGGTGGGGATAGTGCTGGGCAGACTTGTACGGTCTGTGCCAGAGCCGGTGGTTGGGAGGTGGGGATAGTGCTGGGCAGACTTGTACGGTCTACTACTACTACTACTACTATTTAGCATTTCTATAGCGCTACAAGGCATACGCAGCGCTGTACAAACATAGAAGAAAGACAGTCCCTGCTCAAAGAGCTTACAATCTAATAGACAAAAAATAAATAAAGTAAGCAAATCAAATCAATTAATGTGAACGGGAAGGAAGAGAGGAGGGTAGGTGGAGGCGAGTGGTCTGTGCCCTGAAGAGCACAGGTACAAATCAAAGTAGGGTATACACAAAAAGCAGCAAATATGAGTTATCTTGTTGGGCAGACTGGATGGACCGTGCAGGTCTTTTTCTGCCGTCATCTACTATGTTACTATGTTACTATGTTAAAGACTCATTGAGCCTGCAAAGAGGTGGGAAAATGTGGGATACAAATGCAATAAATAAATAATCTGTTTATCGACTGGGAGGCAGTGTGATTTGATGAAGAGATGAGAAACATGGTCATGTTTTCGAGCATAGTGCAGTATAGTAGTTTAATAGTGGTGATTTGAAGTGTCTGCAGTCTCCTAAGATTTGAGTGGGGGCAGCCAAGATAGGCAATAGTCAATTCTGGTGACAAGAAGAGAGACAACCAAAGAATGGTAACTATCATGATCAAAAAACCTTCAGGCTGAGCGGAGCCGATGGAGAATGAAAAAAATCCTGTTTTATATAACCCTGAGATCTGGTGGGAGAAGGAAAGTTGTGAGTCTAGCGTAATACCTAGGTAGCGGAAAGATTCAACCAGGGAGATATTTTGCCCAAAAAGAGTCGGGGGTAATGAGAGGGGGGGAGGGAACCAGCAGTAAACCAGCATGCTACTGTTTTATCCTTGTTTAAAACTAATCTATGTAAAGTAAGCCAGTCGGAGATAAGAAAAAGGCAATGTTGGATGGATGGTGAATTTTTTTTTTGTTACATTTGTACCCTGCGCTTTCCCACTCATGGCAGGCTCAATGCGGCTTACATGGGGCAATGGAGGGTTGGGTTGGTGAGGTAGATCAAGAGAATATCGTCAGTGTAAAAGTGAAATGAAATTCCAGTGGACTGAGTATTTGAAAGGTATTAATCCGCAAACGAACCTTTTCCAGAGATGGGAAGGTGGTAGAACTAGAGGACATGAAACGAGATTGAAGGGGAGAGAGTCAAGAAAAATGTCAGGAAGTATTTTTTCACGGAGAGAGTGGTGGGTGCTTGGAATGCCCTCCCGCGGGAGGTGGTGGAGATGAAAACGGTAACGGAATTCAAAAATGCTTGGGATAAACATAAAGGAATCCTGTTCAGAAGGAATGGTTCTTCAGAAGCTTAGCGGAGATTAGGTGGCAGAGCCGGTGGTGGGAGGCGGGGCTGATGGTTGGGAGGCGGGGCTAGTGCTGGGCAGACTTCTACGGTCTGTGCCCTGAAAACGGCAGATACAAATCAAGGTCAGGTATAAACAAAAAGCAGCACATATGAGTTTATCTTGTTGGGCAGACTGGATGGACCATGCAGGTCTTTTTCTGCCGTCATCTACTATGTTACTATGAATAAGCATTGCCAATGGGCTCAAGAATAGGTTGAAAAGAAGGGGGGGGGGGAGAATAGACCCTTGCAGGACCCCACAGCCAACTAAATGCAAAGAGGAAGATATCTACTCTGCCTTCCTATTTGAGTTACCCTGGAGTTTGTTTTGTACGTACCTTCCCCCTAATTCTAGACACCTGCGCACATTTTTACACTGAAAGCGCATAGGGGCGTGGCAAGTTATAGACTAGTTTTAGTTACATGAGAAACGTAATATTATAATTAGCTGCTAACTGGGATTAATATCCAACTATTGGCAATAATTGGTGTTAACTGATACTAATTAGTGGTTACGTACAGGGGCAGGCCAAGATAATCTGTCGCCTGAGACAGAAAATGAGCTGCTGCCCCAGCTTCTTTGCGGCCAGCCCCCCCCCCCCCCCCCCCCCCCCCGCCCTTCCCCAAAATTATCTTTTCTATTCTTTTCTTGTTTTTCAAAGGAAGGCGGTGGCAGCGACTCCCATAGGGCCTGCCCTGCCGCCAGTCCCAGCCCCTTCTCTCTACTGCGGGCGGCCCACCTCTCTGACATAATTTCCTGTTCCCTCAGAGGCGGGGCCACCCGCAGTAGAGGCCGGGGCTGGTGGAAGGGAAGCCTATGGGAGTTGCTGCCACCGCCTTCCCTTGAAAAACAAGAAAAGAAAAAGAAAATTTTTGGGGTAGGGGTTTGGGTAAGGAAGGGTGGGGGGCAATGACACCTCACAAGTGTGCAGCCTGAGGCCCCCGCCTCAGGTGGCCTAATGATAGGGCCGCCTCTGGTTACGCGCGTAACCACCCTAAGTCTGTATTCTATAAGCTGTGTGCACAAAATCCAAAGCACGCAATCGCAAGGGGGGGAGTGGACTTGGGAGGGGCGTGGGTGGGTCAGGGGAGTGTCCAACATTTTCATGCACAGGTTCTAAAATGCTGTCGTTTACACGCCTACCTAACTATAGTTAAGCGCATTTACACCAGCCATTCAGCTTGCATAAGATCTCATAAAGTTAGGCACGTAACGGCGGACTAACACTAGTATTCTACAATGACAATTGGACATGCAATTGCCGACACAGAATGTGCTCCTTGGCGTTCAAAAATTGGTGCGAAAACAAAATTGGTGCTCAACGCTATTCTGTAATGGGCATGGAAAGAAAAGCATCGAGTGCCAACTTCGGCAGCCAAATTTGGACGCCAGGACGTCTGCCTGCTGAAACCAGGTATAATTCCCGGTGTCCAATTCGTTTGCCCATCCTCGGTATTCTACGACACTTCACAAATTTTAGGAACACCCTTGATCCGTCCATGCACCTCCCAAGGCCACCCCTCTTCTGGGTTGCACGCTATGGGATTTGAGCGCACACTGGTATAGAATCGCGCAAATTCAAATCGGTGCCAGGGCCAATTAGCATCCAGTTATTGACACTAATTGGTTCATCAGCCAATTTATTTGGATCGGCGCTCAAATAGCAGCACCATATATAGAATCCGGGGTTTAGTGCATGTTCATCCCAGTGCCTGACTTTAGGTGACCTAATCAGAATTACCCGTTTTGCGTGTAGGGTCCGAGGCTCCTATAGCTGAAGTTTATTGGAAGATCATTAAAAAAGAGTGATGAGAAAAGTCCGGCCTTGTGATTAGTCAGGCAGCATCGTGCGACCATGTGTCAAACGTCCGTGGACCACCACTAAGGACACTGGGTGGCACTAGTCAACTTATTTATTTTATAGATTTCTAGACCAACATCCCGAACTTCAGCAGAGCGCCCATGAGGTACACAGATTTCAAAATACAACATACAACACATCTAAAACAACAATAAAACAAGCAATGAAATGCAGAGTATTTGTACTGTTAAAGAAAGCAAACAAAATTAGCACAGAGGCTCCTCACACCTTTGACCAGCACTGAATGGGCCCCCTAGAACACCATCAGAGCTCCACTACTCCTGAAAAAGCCAACACATTCCAGACCTACACAGAAAACCTGCCATAATAACAGAAAAAGAAACTGAAATGCAAGATAACGGAGATGCACATTTCTCAAAGCTGACATATTACAATTAATCGATTCAGAAAAAAAAAATACTTTTTCTACTTTTGCTGTGTCCCTCATCTGTCCTGTCCAGCATTTGCCTTCTGTGTCCCTGTCCCTATCTTCTCCCTATATTCAGCATCTCCTCTGTGGCCTTATCTCACTCTGTCCAGTATCTCCTTTCTGCGTCCCTATCCCTCTCCATGTCCAGCTTCCCCCCTCTTTCTTCCACTTCTCCTTCATCCCCCACCCCAAGGCCAGTGTCTCTCCCTATCTCCCTTGCCACCTCTGCCCCCCCATCCTGGGGCAAGTACCTCACCCTCTCTCACCGTAAACTCCCTCCCCCTGTGTTCCAGCATTTGTCTCTCCCTCCCTCCATTGATCCAGCATATCTCCCTTTCTTTCCCCCTTTTGGTCTAGGTCTCTGTCCTCTCCGCTTCCCCCCAGGTCCAGCATCTCTCTCCTTCTCTCCACCTTCCTGTGCCTAGACTCTTCTCCTCCACAGGCCCGATATCTCTCCCTCCTTTCCCCACAGGTCTGGCATCTCTCCCTTCCTCTCCACCTGCTGGTCTAGTCTTTCTTTAGACTCCACATGTAGTCCTCCAAATTTGCACAGGTAGTGGCAGTGATGAAAGCACATAGCCTCTGTCTGGCTCTGCCAGTGCCTTTCCTCTTCCAAGTCCCGCCTCCTCTGATGTAACTTCCTATAGGCAGGACCTGGCAGAAAAAAGGCCTTGGTGGGGCAACTGGAGGCTATATGATTTCATCACTGCTGCTGCAAGTTTGGAGGACCTTGGAGGTTACTGAAAACATACCTATTCGAAGAGACTTACAACAAGAATCCTTCGTAAAAGACTTGACATCCAAAATGCATCAGAACAAACCACCACTGATTCCTTCAATCTGGTTACTTTAATTCACAATTAATATTATTTTATCTTGTTCTATTCTTATACACCTGTTATGAATCATTTATCTATGTCTTCTAATCCGCTTGATATTTTATTTTTACGTCTAATTTACGTGATATTTTCAGATACCTTGATTGTAACGCCTCTCTGTATTTATCATTCCGTTAATGGTGATCACCATTGCGGCATAACGTAAGCCACATTGAGCCTGCAAATAGGTGGGAAAAATGTGGGATACAAATGCAGCAAATAAATAAATAAAATTGTCTGATCTGAGAAAAGCTCTAAGTTGATGCCCTAATGTCAACTTTAAAACACCCCTCTTAGAATTAAGAACTAGGGTCTTCATTGAACGTTCCATACAATGGACTTCATTACGGGTGGGCGCCAGAGACGGGGGAGCTCCCTTCCATTTTTTTTCTCTCCTACGATAACGTTTGTGGCTGTGAGGAGGAGTGGCCTAGTGGTTAGGGTGGTGGACTGTGGTCCTGAGGAACTGAGTTCTATTCCCACTTCAGGCACAGGCAGCTCCTTGTGACTCTGGGCAAGTCACTTAACCCTCCATTGCCCCATGTAAGCCGCATTGAGCCTGCCATGAGTGGGAAAGCGCAGGGTACAAATGTAACAAAAATAAAATTGATTCTATTGGAGATTCTAGATGGAATGTTGCTACTATTGGAGATTCTACATGGAATGTTGCTATTCCACTAGCAACATTCCATGTAGAAGGCTGCGCAGGCTTCTGTTTCTGTGAGTCTGACGTCCTGCACGCACGTGCAGGACGTCAGACTCACAGAAGTAGAAGCCTGCGCGGCCTCATTGGTGATCTGCAAGGGCCGACTTCTACATGGAATGTTGCTAGTGGAATAGCAACATTCCATGTAGAATCTCAAATAGTAGCAACAGTGGAGGAGTGGCCTAGTGGTTAGGGTGGTGGACTTTGGTCCTGGGGAACAGAGGAACTGAGTTCAATTTCCACTTCAGGCACAGGCAGCTCCTTGTGACTCTGGGCAAGTCACTTAACCCTCCATTGCCCCATGTAAGCCGCATTGAGCCTGCCATGAGTGGGAAAGCGCAGGGTACAAATGTAACAAAAATAAAATAGATGCTATTGGAGATTCTAGATGGAATGTTGCTACTATTGGAGATTCTACATGGAATGTTGCTATTCCACTAGCAACATTCCATGTAGAAGGCTGCGCAGGCTTCTGTTTCTGTGAGTCTGACGTCCTGCACGCACGTGCAGGACGTCAGACTCACAGAAGTAGAAGCCTGCGCGGCCTCATTGGTGATCTGCAAGGGCCGACTTCTACATGGAATGTTGCTAGTGGAATAGCAACATTCCATGTAGAATCTCAAATAGTAGCAACAGTGGAGGAGTGGCCTAGTGGTTAGGGTGGTGGACTTTGGTCCTGGGGAACAGAGGAACTGAGTTCAATTTCCACTTCAGGCACAGGCAGCTCCTTGTGACTCTGGGCAAGTCACTTAACCCTCCATTGCCCCATGTAAGCCGCATTGAGCCTGCCATAAGTGGAAAAGCGTGGGGTACAAATGTAACAAAAAAAAAAAAAAAGCTGCATTACGGTCAGTGATTTCTTTATGAAACCCACAAATAGACCAGATTATCGTCATCTAATAGCAAAACCACTACAGGCTGTATAACCTGCCTCAAAAGTTCATCCACAAACAAATGAATTGATTTTTTGAGACACTATACATAGCGCCCAGAAAGCATTCTGCAGTATTGCTGATACTGGAGAGGAATCCAGCAGAACCCCAAAAACTGCCTGTATAGAAACACGGTAGAAGAGTAACCCCATCCCCACTGGTCCTAATGCTGACATTATCCCAGGGGGAATTTTGCACAACTGCCCAATACAGAATTGGCAGAGGATTCTACGTACGAAGGGCACCTAGTTTCCTTTGCCTGTGTATCTATGCGACGGGAAGTTAGGAGCGAGCGCTTAGCCAGCTGTAACAGCTGCTGTGAATGCCAGGGATATGGATTTGGATTTTCAAAAGACATTGACAAAGTACCTTGTGAAAGACTCCTAATGAAATTCGAGAGTCATGGGATAGGAGGTAGTGTCCTATTGTGGATTAAAAACTGGTTAAAAGATAGAAAACAGAGAGTAGGGTTAAATGGTCAGTATTCTCAATGGAGAAGGTTAGTTAGTGGGGTTCCCCAGGGCTCTGTGCTGGGACCACTGCTTTATAAATGACATGGAGATGGGAGTAACTAGTGAGGTAATTAAATTTGCTGATGACACATGTATTCAAAGTTGTTAAATCACAAGAGGATTCCGAAAAATTGCAAGACCTTACGAGACTGGCAGATGATAGAGGTCTATAAAATAATGAGTGGAATGGAATGGGTAGACGTGAATGGCTTGTTTACTCTTTCCAAAAGTATTAGAACTAAGGGGCACACAATGAAGGTATTAAGTAGTAAATTTAAAACAAATCAGAGAAAATATTTCTTCACTCAACGTGTAATTAAATTCTGAAATTCGTTGCCAGAGAATGTGGTAAAAGCAGTTAGCTTAGCAGGGTTTAAAAAAGGCTTGGCTAACTTCCTAAAAGAAAAGTCCACAAGCCATTATTATTAGCATGGACTTGGGAAAATCCACTGCTTATTTATAGGATATGCAGCATAAAATCTATTTTACTGTTCTGAGATCTTGTAACCTGGATTAGCCACTGTAGGAAACAGGATACTGGGTTTGATGGTCCTTTGGAGTGGAGGAGTAGCCTAGTGGTTAGTGCAGTAGACTTTGATCCTGGGGAACTGAGTTGGATTCCCACTGCAGCTCCTTGTGAATCTGGGCAAGTCACTTAACCCTCCATTGCCCCTGGTACAAAATAAGTACCTGAATATACGTAAACCGCTTTGAATGTAGTTGCAAAAACCTCAGAAAGGCAGTATATCAAGTCCCATTTCCCTTTCCCCTTTGGTCTGTCCCAGTATGGCAACACTTATGTTCTTAGTATAAGGTACATATATATCTGTACTATAATAAAAAGCACCTCCAACGTTCTGAGGCTGACTCCGTGGCTTCACTGAAGTGAAGGGTTCGTAAGGTTCGTTCAGATTCGTCAGTCTGTCACCATCTCTCTCGGCCCCGCCCTCGTGCCTCTGATAGGTCCGCTGCCCTCGACGTCATCACGTTTTGACGCGAGGGCGGGGCCGAGAGAGATGGTGACAGACTGACGAACCTTACGAACCCTTCACTTCAGTGAAGCCACGGAGTCAGCTTCACAACGTTGCAGGTGCGTTTTAGTACACTACACAGCTCCCTAATTTTGCAGTTAAACATCACAGGGTGGCTGGAGGGGGGAGGGGAAAGAGGGGGGGCAACGACCCTGGAACTGGGTGGGTGGGTGGGAGGGAGGGGGGCGGACCCTGGAACTGGGAGGGGGGGGTGACCATGAAACTGGGAGGGAGGGGGAGAGGGCCGACCCTGCAACTGGGAGGGAGGGAGGAAGGGGGGAACCCTGGAACTGGGAGGGAGGGAGGGGGAGAGGGCCGACCCTGCAACTGGGAGGGAGGGAGGGGGGAAAACCCTGGAACTGGGAGGGAGGGGGGCCCCTGGCACACACTCTCATTCTCACACACACACTCTCGCACCCAGTCTCACTGTTTCTGTCACACACACTCACACATTCACTCTCTCTCTATCACACACTCACTCTCACGCACACTCTGTAAAACACACACACTCCGAGGAAAACCTTGCTAGCGCCCGTTTCATTTGTGTCAGAAACGGGCCTTTTTTCCTAGTATATATATATAAGCATCAGCCCTGCCCACATTCTGCCCAGGCTCTCCCTTGTGTAAGCCCACTGTGCTATATATGCACATATTAACAGACAAGCACTTACTGCAAGGAGGGATACTGGCATGTACAGGAACCTAACAGAAAATCACTAGATCAGTAATGACTCTGGACTTGTTTAGCAAGGGTATAAGGCACGATCTTGGTCCATAATGGTTCAGGCTAGGCAATTCACAAAGAAGGAATATGCAGCTGCCGTGGAAATCTATATTATTTATTGTATAATAATAATAATTAGCAATTTGGCAAACAAGCATACAAAAATAAATACTAGTAATGATTACCATAGATACTGCTGAGGATTACAGAAATAGTTCTGCACAAATTCTGTTACAGAAACCAATAATTATTTCCTGAGAAGCAGCAGATATATATCAGGCTCGTAGATCATGCACCTGGGAACCTAACAGGTCTTTTGCAGGCTAAAGACAGAAGACTAAGGCTGGCAGTGTCCTTTGAAGTGTTGACCACATGGTGATGGATAGATTCCTTCTCTCAGGCTCCAGCTTTGTTCACAGCAAGCCTAGCACGTGACAGCTGGATGGTGTTGGTTTGTCCAACCATCCCTGTCCGACAGAGTTTAGTCCGTTCAGAACTCTGCTGCACGTCTTATCTTCCGCCTCAACCGATATACTCATATCACCCCTCTCCTCAAGTCACTTCACTGGCTTCCGATCAGATACCGCATACAGTTCAAGCTTCTCCTACTCACCTACAAATGCACTCGATCTGCAGCCCCTCCTTACCTCTCTACCCTCATCTCCCCTTACGTCCCTACCCGTAACCTCCGCTCTCAAGACAAATCCCTCCTTTCATTACCCTTCTCCACCACTGCCAACTCCAGGCTCCGCCCTTTCTGCCTCGCCTCACCCCATGCTTGGAACAAACTCTCTGAGCCCATACGCCAGGCCCCCTCCCTACCCATCTTCAAATCATTGCTCAAAGCCCACCTCTTCAATGTCGCTTTTGGCACCTAACCACTACACCTCTACTCAGAAAATCTAGACTACCCCAACTTGACATTTCGTCCTTTAGATTGTAAGCTCCTTTGAGCAGGGACCGTCCTTCTTTGTTAATTTGTACAGCGCTGCGTAACCCTAGTAGCGTTCTAGAAATGTTAAGTAGTAGTAGTAGTAGCTTACTGGATTCATAAACATTCACTAATGGGCCGATGGTCAGAAGCAAATGCAGGCGCTAGAGGCTGTTAGCGCCATACTAGCGCCTGTGTTTGCTACCGCCCCATGATCAGAGCCCCCGAGCACGTGAAACAACGCTCTCACGGGTTCTGAATGCAACTAGCATGCAAAATAGGGCTCTTAGCGCAAGTAGCATGCAAATGCATGCTAAACTTATTTAAGTTAAGCATGTGAAGTTGTTCTCCACTCGCTCGGAGATGCGCACGAGCGGCATAGACCCACCACGCGCGCAATCTCTTCTCGCTTCCTGCGCTTACAGGAACGGCCGACCGTTAGAAAAGGCGCCAACCCGCTGCGGCCGTGACGTCACCGCTTTGTTTGCCCCGGGCGGGTCTATTGAGGAGGAAGAGCTGTGCGTGTACCGATGCCAAACATCACATCACACTGGTCCTATATAATAAAACTCACCCTCAACGTTCTGAGGACACTGACGTCACTTTCAGGTCCTCCGGGTACTTCCTTCCGGTTCGAAGCCTTCGTGGTGGTGAAGCCACCGAAAACACTGTGTTGGGGCCCCGCCCTCGCGTCAAGCGTGATGACGTCGAGGGCGGAGCAATGGCGTCAGTGGCTTCACAAACAACGAATCAGCAGATTGAAGGTGGCGTGCCGAGGTCCGTAACAATGGCGGACAGTGCCTTCAGAACGCCGAAGGGGTGAGTAGGGAGGGGGGGGGGAGGTTCGGAAGGAAACCGTGCTAGCGCCCGTTTCATTTGCACAAGAAACGGGCATGTTTTACTAGTAATAATATAAAATGCAGCGTGTGTAGAAAATTAACTAATCAGTCTAGTAAATTAAAAAAAGCTGAGGACTCGAATCGAATGAAGAAACTGTGTATAAGAACTAACATCGATTAAATAGTACTAATTCAAAATGAGGTAAAGGATAGAAGTATGACATATGTTAACTATTAGATTGTAAGCTCTTTGAGCAGGGACTGTCTTTCTTCTATGTTTGTGCAGCGCTGCGTATGCCTTGTAGCGCTATAGAAGTGATAAATAGTAGTAGTAGTAGTCTCTTGTAACCAGAGCTAATATTGTGATGTCATAATGCCTCAGGCCACCAATAAGAGCCAACCTCATCAGTGATGTCACAATGGCTTGATTGTCCTATACTTGGCTCACTTTTATTACATAGCTCTTTGAGCAGGGACTCTCTTTCTTCTATGTTTGTGCAGCGCTGCGTATGCCTTGTAGCGCTATAGAAATGCTAAATAGTAGTAGTAGTAGTAACTTAGTGAAATGTTTGAAAAATGAAACTTAAGAAGATGAAAAAGAAAAATACAAAGAATGTGAAAAAATATTTTTTTTATTTTTGTTGTTAATTTTTAATGAAGCAAAACCTTGTACATCTTAAACACAGGCTCAGCTATTGATTTTCACGAAAACAACAAAGCGCGGACACTAACCACCTCCTAAAACAACTCTGCCATTGTGCATCACAAAACTCCATAGCTCTCCTACTTACAAGCAATTCTCTAGACACCCCATCAGCATGGCATTTGTTCACACGCAGCTCTCATAAGCGGGCCCAAGTCTGCAACCAAGATAAATTTAGTTTCCACATCTATCCAACTCTAATCCCAATTTAATTAAGAGCGGTTCATAGTTACGCTAGTCAAGTCTAGAATGGGCACCTGTTGTTTGAACCTCCGTTGCCAGAGAATGTAGAAAAAGCGGTTTAGCGGGGTTTAAAAAGGTTTGGATAGCTTCCTAAAGGGAAAAGTCCGTAGACCATTATTAAAATGGTCCTCTTGGAAACTGGATGCTGGGCTTGATGGACCTTCGGTCTGGCCCAGTATGGCAACACTTACCTTCTTGTGATTTTATGCTGCTTATCCGAGAAATAAGCAGTGAATTTTCCCATGTCCATGAACTTTTAGGAAGTTATAAACCCCTCTAAGGTAACTGCCTTTACCACATTCTCTGGCATAGGATTCCAGAATTTAATTATAACTTGAGTGAAGAAATATTTTCTCCGATTTGTTTTAAATTTACTACTTTGTAACTTCATTGCACGCCCCCCCCCCCCCCCCAGTCCTTATATTTTTGGAAACAGTAAACAAGCGATTCACATCTACCTGTTCCACTCCACTCATTTTATAGACCTACTAGTAAAAAAGCCCCGTTTCTGATGCAAATGAAACGGGGGCTAGCAATGTTTTCTTCTGTGTGCATGTGGGAATGTGTGTCCCTGCCCTTTGGCTTCTCTCCCCTCCCCCCTCTGAGTCCTTCACTGTTACAGAGCCAGGGATTTGATTTCGTGCTCTGCTGTTTTCCTTCACTGACTGTGTTACAGAGAGGGCGGGGCAGACACTCATAGGGAAACCGGATATCTCGCCCCCTTCACACTTCCGGCTGGAGGCTTCATAGAACGTTGGTGTTGCCTTTTATATAGAGAGATATTTACCTCAACCCTATTTGATTGAATCTTATCTTCCCTATCCTAATACAACATTTTGTACATATCCCCTGCCGGAATTGGTGAATGCCTTCACGATATCATGTAAGCCACATTGAGCCTGCAAATATGTGGGAAAATGTGGGATACAAATGTAACAAATAATAATAAAATAAATAGAACTAGAGGACATGAATTGAGGTTGAAAGGGGTAGACTTAGATATAATGTCAGGAAGTATTTATGAATAAATTTGGCTTTTTTACATTTGCGATTTTAGTTTGGTCTTTCTGTATATCTTCCGTTTTTGTTGTTTTTTCAGGAAGTATTTTTTCACAGAGAGGGTGGTAGATACCTGGAATGCCCTCCCGTGGGAAGTGGTGGAGATGAAAACGGTAACGGAATTAAAAAATGCGTGGGATAAACACAAAGGAATCCTGTTTAGAAGGAAAGGATCCAAAGAAGCTTAGCAGGGGATTAGGAAACAACACCGGTAATTGGGAAGCAAAGCTAGTACTGGGCAGACTTTAACGGTTTGTGCTCTGTTGTGTCTGGACAGATTCAGCTTCAGCAGTCGGAGAACAAGGACAGTGTCGGGCAGACCTCTACGGTCTGTGCCCTGAAAATGACAAGGACAAATCAAGACCAGGTATACGTATGAAGTATCACATACCACATGTAATGAGTTTATCTTGTTGGACAGACTGGATGGACTGTACAGGTCTTTTATCTGCTGTCATCTACTATGTTACTATAAGGCTTCTACTGTGAGAGTAATAATGCGAGTGTAATACTACACGGAAAACTTGATAAAGGGGACAGAACTCCTCCCGTATAAGGAAAGGTTAAAAAGGTTAGGGCTCTTCAGCTTGGAAAATAGACGGCTGAGGGAAGATTGAGGTGTATAAAATCCTGAGTGGTGTAGAATGGGTAGACGTGAGAAGTGAATTTTTCACTCTTTAAGAAAGTCCAAAGACCAGGGAGCACTTGATGAAATTACATGGAAATACTTTTAAAACAAATAGGAGGAAATATTTTTTCACTCAAAGAATAGTTAAGCTCTGGAACTCGTTGCCAGAGGATGTAATGACAGCGGTTAGCGAGCGTATCTTGGTTTTTAAAAAGGTTTGGACAAGTTCCTGGAGGAAATGTCCATAGTCTGCTATTGAGACAGACATGGGGAAGCCACTGCTTGCCCTGAGATTGGTAGCATGGAACGTTGCTACTATTTGGGATTCCGGAATCTTGTTATTGTTTGGGATTCTGGAATGTTGCTACTCTTTGAGATTCTGCATGGAATGTTGCTACTATTTGGGATTCCGGAATCTTGCTATTGTTTGGGATTCTGGAATGTTGCTATTGTTTGGGATTCTGGAATGTTCCTACTATTTGGGTTTCTGCCAGGTGCTTGTGACCTGGATTGGCCACTGCTGGAAGCAGGATACTGGGCTAGATGGACCATTGGTCTGACCCAGTATGGATATTCTTATGTTCTTAACTTGCAGCTAACAGGTGGGGAGGGGTTTTCACGGTAAGTGCAGCCTGTTTGTGTGCACGTCTAAAGGAAAACAGAAATGCCAGTACACATCAGTTCTTCTGCAGCTAAATTGAGCTACGCAAAATTCCTTGCACATAAAGGGGTGAATTGTATAAATCACGCTTAAAAAAAAGTGTGCAAAAAAAACACTTAAACACAATTCTATAAGTCACGCCTAAAGATAGGCAGATTCATAGAATAGCCTTTAAGTGCAGGAGTTGCATGGAAAGGTAGCCCCCACCTATATTTACACGTGGAACCCCCTTATTCTATAATTGCGTGCATAACTGGAATCCATGCCCACGATCTGCCCTGAAATGCCCATGACCTTCCCATTTCCATGCCCTTTTTTCCAGGACGTGTGTAAAATTTAGGTGTGGATCACGCACCTAATTCATTTTAATCAGCACCAATAATTTTTTGTTAATATAGTAACATAGTAGATGACGGCAGAAAAAGACCTGCATGATCCATCCAGTCTGCCCAACAAGATAAACTCATATGTGCTACTTTTTGTGTATACCTTACCTTGATTAGTATCTGTCATTTTCACGGCACAGACCGTAGAAGTTTGCCCAGCACTATCCCTGCCTCCCAACCACCGGCTCTGGGACAGACCGTATAAGTCTGCCCAGCAATATCCTCGCCTCCCAACCACCAGCCCCGCCTCCCACCACCGGCTCTGCCACCTGATCTCAGCTAAGCTTCTGAGGATCCATTCCCTTGGAACAGGATTCCTTTATGTTTATCCCACGCATGTTTGAATTCCGTTACTGTTTTCCTCTCCACCATCTCCCGCAGGAGGGCATTCCAAGCATCCACCACTCTCTTCGTGAAAAATACTTCCTGACATTTTTCTTGAGTCTGCCCCCCTTCAATCTCATTTCATGCCCTCTCGTTCTACCGCCTTCCCATCTCCGGAAAAGGTTCGTTTGCAGATTAATACCTTTCAAATATTTGAATGTCTGTATCATATCACCCGTTTCTCCTTTCCTCCAGGGTATACATGTTCAGGTCAGCAAGTCTCTCCTCATACGTCTTGTAACGCAAATCCCGTACCATTCTCGTAGCTTTTCTTTGCACCGCTTCAATTCTTTTTACATCCTTAGCAAGATACGGCCTCCAAAACTGAACACAATACTCCAGATGGGGCTTCACCAACGTCTTATACAGGGGCATTAAAACCTCTTTTCTTCTGCTGGTCACTCCCCTCTCTATACAGCCTAGCAACCTTCTAGCTATGGCCACCGCCTTGTCACACTGTTTCGTCGCCTTCAGATCCTCAGATACTATCACCCCAAGATCCCTTTCCCCGTCCGTACATATCAGACTCTCCCCGCCTAACACATACGTCTCCCGTGGATTTCTACTCCCTAAGTGCATAACTTTGCATTTCTTCGCATTGAATTTTAATTGCCATTGGCACTAATTAGCTCATTATTCAATTAAACTGTGTGTCCAAATTTGTGTGCACAATTTTTGGCATCTTTTACAAAATTAGGGGGACATTTTTTGTGAGGCTCATATTTAAGCACAGAAGATCAAGCGCTGATGTTAAATCTCACAACCTGGCATGAAATCCTCTCCGCTGCTCTAGACCCGGTGGAAAATTTCTCACGGTATTGCACATGTCAAAACGCTCTCTACATTGCATGGAATACTTAAACGAGCTTCTCAATGGAGAAGGGTAGTTAGTGGGGTTCCCCAGGGCTCTGTGCTGGGACCGCTGCTTTTTAACATATTTATAAATGACCTAGACATGGGACTAACTAGTGAGGTAATTACATTTGCTGATGACACAAAGTTATTTAAAGTCGTTAAATCGCGGGAGGATTGTGAAATATTACAAGAGGACCTTACGAGACTGGGAGACTGGGCGTCTAAATGGCAAATGACGTTTAATGTGAGCAAGTGCAAAGTGATGCATGTGGGAAAGAGGAACCCGAATTATAGCTACGTCATGCAAGGTTCCACATTAGGAGTCACGGACCAAGAAAGCCAAGAAAGGGATCTAGGTGTCGTCGTTGATGATACGTTGAAACCTTCTGCTCAGTGTGCTGCTGCGGCTAAGAAAGCAAATAGAATGTTAGGTATTATTAGGAAAGGAATGGAAAACAAAAGTGAGGACGTTATAATGCCTTTGTATCGCTCCATGGTGCGATTGCACCAAGAATATGATAGAGGTCTATAAAATAATGAGTGGAGTTGAAAGGGTAGATGTGAAGCGTCTGTTCACGCTTTCCAAAAATACTAGGACTAGGGGGCATACGATGAAGCTACAATGTAGTAAATTTAAAATGAATCGGAGAAAAATTTTCTTCACTCAATATGTAATTAAACTCTGGAATTCATTGCCAGAGAATGTGGTAAAGGCGGTTAGCTTAGCGGAGTTTAAAAAAGGTTTGGACAGCTTCCTAAAGGAAAAGTCCATAGACCGTTATTAAATGGACTTGGGGAAAATCCACTATTTCTGGGATAAGCAGTATAAAATGTTTTGTACTTTTTGGGGATCTTGCCGGGTATTTGTGACCTGGATTGGCCACTGTTGGAAACAGGATGCTGGGCTCGATGGACCTTTGGTCTTTCCCAGTATGGCAATACTTATGTTCCATACATTCTATTTATTTACTTGTGACATTTGTATCCCACATTATCCCAAACAGCTTGCGGCCATGTCTTCTCTGCAAGTTAACTCGTGAGCTCAACCCCTCTCTGTATTCTACGCCCAGCAGCCTGTGCGCATATCTCGCAGTCACTGCATGGTTAAGGCTCGCAGTGGCTTTCTGCACCAGACCCAGAGTCTGTGGAGAGCTGAGATTGTGACGGTTTAGTTTCCAGAGCCCCTGCCTGTGAGTCTGGTGTCCTGGCTCATTACTATACTGAACTGTGTGAAAATTAAAAAAAAAAATACAGAAGAAAAGAGGGCCCCAAATAGAAAAGAGGCAAACGAGTTCTGACATCTAATTACATCTGCTGTATTGATTTTGTAACTTTAGCTCTGGAACAAATCAGCACAACAACCAAATTATCAGCTGGAACTCAGCTTCCTGGAGAGAGCAGGTTCAAAGAAACCACATGCAAACACAGACATACAGACACACACTCACATGAGACAGAACACACACCCATACAGACACACACCCAAACACAGACACACACAAGACACCCACACACACACAGACAAGACACACGCCCACGGGACATGCACACGAGACGCACACGCACACACTGACACACGGACACACACATAAAGCACCCACTCACACACAGACAAGACACACACCCACACACGAGACACATACCCACGCACTGACACACGGACACACACATGAGACACACATCCACACCCAGACAAACACAAGAGAGACACACCCAGACACACCCAGTGAATTTCCAGATCGAAGGTGCAAACTAGAAAGCAGTTTCCCTCATTAGCTTCTGGACACAGGCATTGATTGGCCTAAGCATGGCCATGCCCTACAGGACTTAAAAATGCCCAGTAAGGTTTAGGTACACAAACAGGAAGAAAATGGTTATAACACGGTTGATGGTCTTTGTCATAAAGTGTATAGGGACAGACTTGGACAGGAAAGGTATCTTATATATCAGGAACTGGGACTTGATATACTGCCTTTCTCAGGTTTTTGCAACTACATTCAAAGCGGTTTACATATATTCAGGTACTTATTTTTGTACCAGGGGCAATGGAGGGTTAAGTGACTTGCCCAGAGTCACAAAGAGCTACAGTGGGAATTGAACTCAGTGCCTCAGGATCAAAGTCCACTGCACTAACCACTAGGCTACTCCTCCACTCATTCCACCAATAAGAGCCAACCTCATCAGTGATGTCACAATGGCTTGATTGCCCAATACTTGACTCACTTCTGATGTCATAAGGGAAAGGGTGAAAGGGAACTGGGACTTGATATACTGCCTTTCTGAGGTTTTTGCAACTACATTCAAAGTGGTTTACATATATTCAGGTACTTATTTTGTACCAGGGGCAATGGAGGGTTAAGTGACTTGCCCAGAGTCACAAGGAGCTGCAGTGGGACTTGAACTCAGTTCCCCAGGATCAAAGTCAACTGCACTAACCACTAGGCTACTCCTCCACTCCAGTGGAGTGCAACTGAAGGTGTTAAATATAGAGAGAAATACCATACATATACAGTATATGGTATTTCTCTCTATATTTAACACCTTCAGTTGCCACCTTCAGTTATTAATATCCTCCCCACCCCCTTTCTTACGTTCCAGGCAATTTGCTGCCAAGTAAACATAATGAAAATCCCTGTGATGCATCTAATAGTCCTTGGACTTTTTAATATGAGTTTCCTGTATTAACAAAATGTCATTTGTCTGCCACGATGCCTCCGTGATCATCCATTATCGTTTAAAGTGAGCGTTCGACCCTTCACATTGACTGGTAGCATTCTACTCTCCTTAGTCAGTCTTTAAACCTTTGTATCAATCCTCTCCCCCCTTCACCCCCACATTTCCCTCCTTCCCCTTCCCTCCCATCTCCCCTTTGCCACTGCTGCCACCCCATACTGGTATAGTAATCCTTTGTATCAATCTTCTTCCCCCCTTCACCCCAGCTGCCTCTCCCTCCCTTCATTCACCCCTTTCCCTCCTCCTCTCGTCCTTTCCCCTTCCCTCCCATATTAGGGTAATAATGCACAAAGCTCAAAATGGATTTTCATCCATTCCAGTTCTTCCACAGTGCCCCTTCATTTGCTGCTCTCCATGACATCTCCCATCACTCCACTGAAACTTTGCATCTAAACTTACACATTCACCCCATTCTCCATTTGCATCTCCTCTCATCCTTCTCGATCTATCTGCTGCTTTTGACACTGTTGATCATCGCCTACTCCTTGATACGCTGTCCTCACTTGGATTTCAGGGCTCTGTTCTTTCCTGGTTTTCTTCTTACCTTTCCCATCGCGCTCCGAAGCACTGGCGTAGCTACGTGGGGCCATGGGGGCCTGAGCCCCCCCCAAATTTCTTCTGGGCCCCTGGTTTTGCTGGCGGGGGTCCCCAACCCTTACCAGCTGAAGACTTCATCCAGCGCCGCCGCGTTGCTTGCCCTGCTCGCTTTTCCCCTCACGTCCGGCACGCTTCTTTTAGTGAAACTGAGCATGCTCCATTTCGCTAAATGGAGTGTGCAGGACATGAGGGGAAGAGCGAGCAGGGCAGGCAACGCAGCGGCGCGAAGATCGGTTCTGGATGAAGGCTTCAGGTATTAAATTGCGGCGGCGAGAAGGCGGAGAATATTGAGGCAGCTGTAGAGGGGGGCAGTAAAGTGGTGGGGGGTGTCGGCGGGACAGCAGACCAAAATATCCCCCCCCCCCCCCACTTCAGGCTCTGGCCCCCTCCTGCCGCAAAGTCTGGCTACGCCCCTGCTCCGAAGGGAAAAAAAAACAAAGGAAACCATATGTGTATCAGGCCTGGACACTTGAGTGATTAAAAAGAGGAGAATTGAAACCTAAGGACGAGAGATTGATAGTTGCAGCTCAGGTCAGTGAATTACAGACAAAATGTCCAGAGCAAGCAAAGAAAAAACTGTTTCAACCAACATTTGTAGATTCTGTAAGAAAGAGCTGGAGCCAGTTATTCATCTCGTAGCTGGCTGCAAAGTGCTGATGGCAGAGCGTTTTTATACAGACAGCACAACGAGTTTCTGCGCCTCATTCATTGGAAACTCTGTAGACATTACAAGCATCAGGTGTACCAGAAAAGCACTGGAATCATGAGCCTAAGAGAACTGTAGAAAACGATAAGGTTATGATCAGTTATAATGTTATAATGCCGTTGTATCGCTCCATGGTGCGACCGCACCTTGAGTATTGTGTTCAATTCTGGTCGCCGCATCTCAAGAAAGATATAGTGGAATTGGAAAAGGTGCAGCGAAGGGCGACTAAAATGATAGCGGGGATGGGACGACTTCCCTATGAAGAAAGACTAAGGAGGCTAGGGCTTTTCAGCTTGGAGAAGAGACGGCTGAGGGGAGACATGATAGAGATATATAAAATAATGAGTGGAGTGGAACAGGTGGATGTGAAGCGTCTGTTCACGCTTTCCAAAAATACTAGGACTAGGGGGCATGCGATTAAACTACAGTGTAGTAAATTTAAAACAAATCGGAGAAACTTTTTCTTCACCCAACGCGTAATTAAACTCTGGAATTCATTGCCGGAAAATGTGGTGAAGGCGGTTAGCTTAGCAGAGTTTAAAAAGGGGTTGGACGGTTTCCTAAAGGACAAGTCCATAAACCATTACTAAATGGACTTGGGAAAAATCCACAATTCCAGGAATAACATGTATAGAATGTTAGTACGTTGGGAAGCTTGCTAGGTGCCCTTGGCCTAGATTGGCCGCTGTCGTGGACAAGATGCTGGGCTCGATGGACCCTTGGTCTTTTCCCAGTTTGGCATTACTTATGTACTTAGTGGCGTAGCTACGTGGGGCCACGGGGGCCTGGGCCCTCGTAGTTTTGGCCCTGGACCCCCTTGTCAACGACCCTCTTGACTCCCCCCTCCCGCCGCAAATTCGCCGTCGCCTACCTTTGCTGGCGGGGGACCCCAACCCCCACCAGCTGAGGTCCTCTTCTTCTGGTGCAAGGCTTCGTTCTGTTTCTGACGTTCTGCACGTTGTATCAGAAACAGACCAAAGCCTTGCGTCGGAAGAAGAGGAAAGCTACTGTTAGTTATATGTAATTTACATCAAGAAAAATGTCAAGAAGTATTTTTTCACGAAGAGAGTAGTGGATACTTGGAATGCCCTCCCGTGGGAGGTGGTGGAAAAGAAAACGGTAAAGGAATTCAAACACGCATGGGATAAACATAAAGGAATCCTGTTCAGAAGGAGTGGATCCTCAGGAGCTTAGCCGAGATTGGGTGGCAGAGCCGGTGGGGGGAGGCGGGGCTGGTGGTTGGGAGGCGGGGATAGTGCTGATAGTTGGTGGTGGCGGCGGCAGCAGTGGGGGGGGGGGGGAGCTAAAATGTGCCCCCTCACCTCGGGCTCTGGACCCCCCTCCCACCGAAGTCTGGCTACGCCCCTGTTTCTGATCACCTGGGACATCCCGACTTGACGAAAGACTGGATATAGTGGTAAAAGAGAAAAACAGCAGAGAGGCATTGATAAACAGAGGTGTGGGTCCCAAGTGATTACTCTGTGAATCATGTGGAGAGAGGGAAGAAATGAAGTCAGAGATGAAGAAAATGTGGCAGGCAGATGCATAAATAATTCCCATTCTTCTAGGTGCCACAGGCTTGGTGAAAAAAATTTTCCAAACACACCTGGATACGCTGCTTATACATGTTACATCTTATGAACTCCAGAGGGAAGCTGTCTTTGGGACGCTGCAGGTTTTGAGGCGAGCGTTAGCAGTATATTTGAGAGACTGAGAGCAGACTGCATATGCCTTGGCTAGGAGTGAGGTTCATTCCTATCACGGTATGTGCAAAAATAACCCATTTGGAGAAATGGCCCCAATGGAAACAGACATTTGTATTTAATACTTTCCCTCTGCAACTTAGCTGTGACATTTTTAAGATCTTTCCTCTTCTGTAAGGTCACCAGAGACAGATCCACATACATTAATACACGGTTTCCGTCCTTTACAAGCCCTCTCATCTATATAGCCTATACAAATGAATTGACTTAAATTAGGAGTCCATCTGCGCTACCCGGATCAGACTAGGGAAAGGGAAATTGGACTTGATATACCGCCTTTCTGAGGTTTTTGCAACTACATTCAAAGCGGTTTACATATATTCAGGTACTTATTTTGTACCAGGGGCAATGGAGGGTTAAGTGACTTGCCCAGAGTCACAAGGAGCTGCAGTGGGAATCGAACTCAGTTCCCCAGGATCAAAGTCCACTGCACTAACCACTAGGCTACTCCTCCACTCATTCCACCAATAAGAGCCAACCTCATCAGTGATGTCACAATGGCTTGATTGCCCTATACAGTTCCCCAGGATCAAAGTCCACTGCACTAACCACTAGGCTACTCCTCCACTCATTCCACCAATAAGAGCCAACCTCATCAGTGATGTCACAATGGCTTGATTGCCCGATACTTGCCTCACTTCTGATATTGTGATGTCATAAGGGAAAGAGGGAAAGGGAACTGGGACTTGGGACTTGATATACCGCCTTTCTGAGGTTTTTGCAACTACATTCAAAGCGGTTTACATATATTCAGGTGCTTATTTTGTACCAGGGGCAATGGAGGGTTAAGTGACTTGCCCAGAGTCACAAGGAGCTGCAGTGGGAATTGAATCCAGTTCCCCAGGATGAGAGTTCACTGCACTAACCACTAGGCTACTCCTCCACTATATGACAGAACCTGAAAAATGCTTCCCTACTTAATCCTTTCTGAATTCATCCCTCTTCCAACCCTCATTATACATTATTCCTTAATCAACAACACACTATCCCAATATACACCCTATTCCCACTCCCTACCTCTACCACCCTCCTCCCTTACCCATCTTACTCATCCACATTTTGTTGCCCACCTCGTCATGCACTATATTACAGCTGTTATCCAATCTATGTTATCTTGTAAACCATTATGTAAGCCGCACTGAACCTGCTAATAAGTGGGAAAGCATGGGGTATAAGTGTTACAAATAATAATAATAATATAGCAAGTTTCTCTTTCCCTTGGAATTCTTGTACAGAAATGACAATGTCTCTGGAAACGTTGCATTTGGAACAGTCAGCACACCAGTGGCGTAGCTACGGTACGGGGGGACCACGGGGGCCTGGCCCCCCCTAAATGGATCCTGGGCCCCTCCTCCTTTTCGCTGTCTTAGAAAGCCCTTGCAAATCTTAGATCTGGACTAGAAAAAAGGTACAGCAGGAAAACAGCCTCAAGAGGTAAGCGTCAGCCTGTTAATGAACACCACAAGCAGCGGGGAAAATGGGACATTTGTAAGTTTGCCCACTTCCTTCCCCCCTCCCCAGTTTGAATTACTGCCCAGGCACCAGCGTAAGATCCAATTTAAGACTGGACTGTGCATTGTAAGCTCACAATACGGTTGAAATCTTTTCTGTTGGCGTGATGCAGACCTTCTAATTGCCTCTGATTTGACTGGGTTTTTCTCCTGCCTTTGCTGTTGAAGAAGTCGGAATATGAAACAGTCCACACAGGGGTTTCCTGGCTCTGTCCTTAATACCTCTCCTCTTACAGCCCCTGCTGGGAAAGCTATTTTTCAAATCTACTAATTGGATCTGAAAGCCGTCCAATTGAGAACAATTTCTGCCAAGTGTAAGGAATTGACCTGAGGGGATCTTATCTATACAGGTTCATGGATGGCAACTGCTCACTTGTTAAAGCTCATTACACTCAGTGTCTTTCCTGAAGAATTCATTCCTCACCTAGAAATAAACAGGGAGGAATTCAGTTTGTTTCACAGGGAAGGCCATCTTCAGTTACAAAAGAACATAAGAATAGCTATACTGGGTCAGACCAATGGTCCATCTAGCCCAGTATCCTGTTTTCCAAATAGTGGCCAAGCCAGGTCACAAGTACCTGGCAGAACCCCAAATCATTCCATGTAGAACCCCAAAGAATACCAAGATTCTGGAATCCTAGAGAGTGACAAGATTCCGTGCAGAATCTCAGAGTGGCAACAATCCTTACTATAAATCCGAGGGCAAGCAGTTGCTTCCCATGTCTTTCTCAATAGCAGACTATGGACTTTTCCTCCAGGAATTTGGCCAAACCTTTTTTAAACCCAGATACACTAACCGCTGTTACCACATCCATGTAGAATTCAGAGACCTTCACATGTTTACCCTAACCCCCTGTGCCAAAACCATGCTGATGACTGCGAAAGTTTGCAACAAGGCACAGGTCATCAACGGGTCAGATGCACAATGGTATTCCCACAGGACATGCACTAACCCACATGTGTGCAGACGAGACAAGGACGTTCCATTAGTGGTATTCCCATGGCCTCTTCATTGTAAACAGATGCCTTGAGTATGACCTTGCAAAAAGGTGGCATGAGTTCAATGGGATCCCTTCTTTGAGGAAGTTCTGATGGATTTCCCACACTAAAAAGTACAGCACAGACCCAGCGGGCTGGGCAGACAGGCCTGGGAATGTGAAACTAAAAGGAAGGAATATGGGACCCTACTTTTCAGGACAGGTCACTTTGATTGACGCTTTTGGGAGAATTGGAAAGTTCACAGATGTTCAATAGGGGACCTATGATCCATCTAAAGGGGATACTGAGTGGAGCAGGACAGATAGATGGGAATAGCTTGTTTAGTCTTTCCAAAAATACAAGAACTAGGGGGCACGCAATAAAGCTACTAAGTAATACATTTAAAACAAATCGGAAAAACATTTCATGCCAGAGAAAAACAGTTAGCTTAACAGGGTTTAAAAAAGGTTTGGATAGTTTCCTACAAGAAAAGTCCATAAGCCATTATTAAGATGGACTAGGAAAAAGATCCACTGCTTATTTCTAGGATAAGCCACATAAAATCTGTTTTATTCTTTTGGGATCTTGCCAAGCAGTTGTGACCTGAATCGGCCACTGTTGTAAACAGGAGAGGATACTGAGCATGATGGAATTTCAGCTTGTCCCAGTATGGCGATGCTTATGTTCTTATGACAAAGTTAGTCCATATGCTAGAACGAGGTGAGGGTAAGGGAGGGAGGAGGTGGAGAATCCACGGTGTGCCCTGATCTATGGGGATTGTTTCTTATTAAAGACGGAAAAGAGGGAAGGGTTGGTGGGTGTTCAATAATACTATTTATTTATTACATTTGTATCCCACATTTTCCCACCTATTTGCAGGCTCAATGTGGCTTACATAATACCATTGTGGCGTTCGCCAGTTCCGGTATGAACAAATACAAGGTGTTACAATCGAGCGTAACCTCACACTTCAGAGCCAAGTTAACTCTACAACCAAGAAAATGTTCCACTCAATGTGGAAACTTAAACGTGTGAAACCATTCTTCCCGAGGGAAACATTTCGCAACCTGATACAATCAATGGTACTAAGCCACACAGATTATTGCAATGGAATCTATACGGAATGCAAGGAACAACTCATAAAGAAACTTCAGACCGCTCAAAACACAGCAGCCAGGCTTATATTTGGAAAAGCGCAATTTGAAAGCACTAAACCCCTCCGAGAAAAACTACACTAGCTACCAATCAAAGAACGAATTGCTTTCAAAATCTGCACCCTGGCCCATAAAATCATCTACGGTGAAGTCCCGGGATACATGACAGACCTCATAAACCTACCAATCAGAAACACAACTGGATCAACACGAACATACTTAAATCTCCACTACCCAAGCTGCAAAGGACTCAAATACAAATCAACTTATGCATCCAGCTTGTCCTACATAAGCACACAACTGTGGAACGCTCTACCGAAAGCCGTGAAAACAACGTACGACCACCTAAACTTCCGGAAATCACTAAAAACCAACCTGTTCAAAAAGGCATACCCTACCGACCCAACTTAAATGCCTAAACCCTGCAACACAATGAAACCAAAGCTTGTAGCGAACACTGTGTAACTCTTCCTCTCTACGATTCCCCAATTATTCAACCACAACATCACTTTGTATTTGTTTCTCTACCAGAGATGGCGAACGCCTTCACGGTACTATGGAATAAACTCCCTGAGTCCATTCGCCAGGCCCCCTCCCTGCCCATCTTCAAATCCTTGCTCAAAGCCCACCTCTTAAATGTCGCCTTCAGCACCTAACCACCATACCTCTATTCAGGAAATCTAGACTGCCTCAACTTGACATTTCGTCCTTTAGATTGTAAGCTCCATTGAGCAGGGACTGTCCTTCTTTGTTAAACTGTACAGCGCTGTGTAATCCTAGTAGCGCTCTAGAAATGTTTAGTAGTAGTAGTATGTAAGCCACATTGAGCCTGCAAATAAGTAGGAAAATGTGGGATACAAATGTAACAAATCCTATATAATTAAACGCACCTCCAACATTCTGAAGCTGACTGCATGGCTGAGGCATTCCTGCTCTCTGTATCCATCTCCTAAATTGACATCACGTACTTCCGGGTTCGTCACAAGCAGAAGTGACCAACCACACGAGGTTTCTCGGCTTCAGAATGTTGGAGGTGCATTTTATTAAATAGGATTGGTCAGTTCCTTGAAGCACAGCCAGAGCTCAGCGTCCTGCACAGTAATGCTCAGATACCAGAGAGGGGGGGGGGGGGGCTGACACCAGGGAGAGGGAGGGAGGGAGGGGGGGCTGACACCAGAGAGGGGGAGGAGGTATCTCTGTCACACACACACTCTCTCTTTCTCACACACTCTCTCTCTCACAGTCAATGTCTTTCTCTCTCTCACTCTCACACACTGTCTCTCACACACTCTATGTCTCACATTTACTCTCTATGTGTCACACAGTCACTCACACACTCTCTTGGTCTCATACACTCAGTCTCACAGAGAGTCTGTGTCTCACACACACTCTCTCTCTCTCTCATATTGTGTCTCACATACGCACTTGCACTTATTCTCATTCTCACACACACACACTCTCTTTCACAGACACACTCACACCCAGACTCACGCTCTCTCTCTCTCACACAAACACACTCACTCTCGCATACACTCTCTCAAACATACACACTCCAAGGAAAACCTTGCTAGCGCCCGTTTCATTTGTGTCAGAAACGGGCCTTTTTTTTACTAGTAAATAAATAAATAAATAATAGTGAGCGAATGGACCAATGGCATAGAGAGAAAGGGTACGAATCCCCACTTACAGATGCACTTAAGATAAGTAATTTTGAATTCTTTCTGTCATACATTGATTATAAGAAGAAATCAAGATGAATATTGAAGTATGTTTCTACAAATGATGATAAAATTATAAAAGTTAGAAAAATTATAATAATACAATCAAAATTGATGACCCCTAGTGGAAGATCACCTCTGATGGTCCATTAAGCTTTAGAATACAACTGATATAAATATATGCAGTGGATGTACATGTGTTGATTATATCAAGAAATCTGCATAATTTAAGATCAAGATAGTTGCGAAACTTCATGAGTACTTATATAAAAAATCTATTTATGCCTCCAACTTCACACTTATAGGCACATAACTGTGGAATGCTCTACCCAAATCAGTCAAATGTACCCAGATCTACTTAAAATTCAGAACATTATTGAAGATTGTTCTGTTCAAACAGGCTTATCCTTCAGGCTCTACATAATTTCAAATAACTTCTAGTCTAACAATGATTCAAGGACACTAATTATCTTTATTATCTTTTACATACTGTTGTTTTAAATGTTGTTTACTATTTTACTGTTAAACTGTATAATTGTAGTTCATGCACTGTAGCCTTTTCTACAGATATGTGGAAGCCACATTGAGCCTGCAATTGGGGGAACATGTGGGCTATAAATGTATTAAATAAATAAAATAAAGAGAATGTTGCACATCAGCCTATCAGAACACAGCGTTCCCAAGCTCTTGTTTTCGTGCTGGGTGAGCAGACCCCAGGATTGTCCGCTGAACCCTCACACGCTATTTTCTATTTTTCATTTTTATTAGTTTTAAGTGTAACATCCATCCAAATGCATTACAAAGTACAAAGTAATTGCCATTCCATAAGAAGAACCATAAGATATCAAACATAAAATCTACAATACTGGTATAAATCATAAAAATCGAATTAAGTATACAACAGGTATACAAAAATGGAAGAGGCATAAAAATAAATGATAATTTGGAGGGAAAAAATAAACAAAGGACAAGAGGGGAAAATGAAGAAAGGGAAGAAAAGGAGATCAGATGGTTGTGCTCAGATGACTACCTATCAGTATTTGATTCCAAATATTGCTGCAGGGTTAACCAAACTTTGTTATTAGACAATGCTATTTCTATTTTTATTTTTGTTACATTTGTACCCTTCACTTTCCCACTCATGGCAGGCTCAATGCGGCTTACATGGGGCAATGGAGGGTTAAGTGACTTGCCCAGAGTCACAAGGAGCTGCCTGTGCCTGAAATGGGAATCGAACTCAGTTCCTTAGTTCCCCAGGACCAAAGTCCACCACCCTAACCACTAGGCCACTCCTCCACTGTTGCTACTATTTGAGATTCCACTAGCAACATTCCATGTAGAAGTCGGCCCTTGCAGATCACCAATGTGGCCGCGCAGGCTTCTGCGAGTCTGACGTCCTGCATCTTTGACTCTTCTCTCTCCTTCTCTGCTCATATCCAGCAGACCGCCAAGACCTGTCGTTTCTTTCTTTACAACATCCGTAAAATCCGCCCCTTTCTTTCCGAGCACTCTACCAAAACCCTCATCCACACCCTTGTCACCTCTCGTTTAGACTACTGCAATCTGCTTCTTGCTGGCCTCCCACTTAGTCACCTCTCCCCTCTCCAGTCGGTTCAAAACTCTGCTGCCCCTCTCATCTTCCGCCAGGGTCGCTTTACTCATACTACCCCTCTCCTCAAGACCCTTCACTGGCTCCCTATCCGTTTTCGCATCCTGTTCAAACTTCTTCTACTAACCTATAAATGTATTCACTCTGCTGCTCCCCAGTATCTCTCCACACTCGTCCTTCCCTACACCCCTTCCCGTGCACTCCGCTCCATGGATAAATCCTTCTTATCTGTTCCCTTCTCCACTACTGCCAACTCCAGACTTCGCGCCTTCTGTCTCGCTGCACCCTACGCCTGGAATAAACTTCCTGAGCCCCTACGTCTTGCCCCATCCTTGGCCACCTTTAAATCTAGACTGAAAGCCCACCTCTTTAACATTGCTTTTGACTCGTAACCACTCGCCTCCACCTACCCTCCTCTCTTCCTTCCCAATCACATTAATTGATTTGATTTGCTTACTTTATTTATTTTTTGTCTATTAGATTGTAAGCTCTTTGAGCAGGGACTGTCTTTCTTCTATGTTTGTGCAGCGCTGCGTATGCCTTGTAGCGCTATAGAAATGCTAAATAGTAGTAGTAGTAGACTCACAGAAACAGAAGCCTGCGCAGCCTTCTACATGGAATGTTGCTAGTGGAATAGCAACATTCCATATAGAATCTCCAATAGTAGCAACATTCCATGTAGAATCTCCAATAATAGCAACATTCCATGTAGAATCTCCAATAGTATCTATTTTATTTTTGTTACATTTGTACCCTGCGCTTTCCCACTCATGGCAGACTCAATGCGGCTTACATGGGGCAATGGAGGGTTAAGTGACTTGCCCAGAGTCACAAGGAGCTGCCTGTACCTGAAGTGGGAATCAGACTCAGTTCCTCAGTTCCTCAGGACCAAAGTCCACCACCCTAACCACTAGGCCACTCCTCCACTGTTGCTACTATTTGAGATTCTACATGGAATGTTGCTATTCCACTAGCAATGTAGAAGTCGGCCCTTGCAGATCACCAATGTGGCCGCGCAGGCTTCTGCTTCTGTGAGTCTGACGTCCTGCACAGAAACAGAAGCCTGCGCAGCCTTCTACATGGAATGTTGCTAGTGGAATAGCAACATTCCATGTAGAATCTCCAATAGTATCTATTTTATTTTTGTTACATTTGTACCCTGCGCTTTCCCACTCATGGCAGGCTCAATGCAGCTTACATGGGGCAATGGAGGGTTAAGTGACTTGCCCAGAGTCACAAGGAGCTGCCTGTACCTGAAGTGGGAATCGGACTCAGTTCCTCAGTTCCTCAGGACCAAAGTCCACCACCCTAACCACTAGGCCACTCCTCCACTGTTGCTACTATTTGAGATTCTACATGGAATGTTGCTATTCCACTAACAATGTAGAAGTCGGCCATAAGTACATAAGTACATAAGTAGTGCCATACTGGGAAAGACCAAAGGTCCATCTAGCCCAGCATCCTGTCACCGACAGTGGCCAATCCAGGTCAAGGGCACCTGGCACGCTCCCCAAACGTAAAAACATTCCAGACAAGTTATACCTAAAAATGCGGAATTTTTCCAAGTCCATTTAATAGCGGTCTATGGACTTGTCCTTTAGGAATCTATCTAACCCCTTTTTAAACTCCGTCAAGCTAACCGCCCGTACCACGTTCTCCGGCAACGAATTCCAGAGTCTAATTACACGTTGGGTGAAGAAAAATTTTCTCCGATTCGTTTTAAATTTACCACACTGTAGCTTCAACTCATGCCCTCTAGTCCTAGTATTTTTGGATAGCGTGAACAGTCGCTTCACATCCACCCGATCCATTCCACTCATTATTTTATACACTTCTATCATATCTCCCTCAGCCGTCTCTTCTCCAAGCTGAAAAGCCCTAGCCTTCTCAGCCTCTCTTCATAGGAAAGTCGTCCCATCCCCACTATCATTTTCGTCGCCCTTCGCTGTACCTTTTCCAATTCTACTATATCTTTTTTGAGATACGGAGACCAGTACTAAACACAATACTCCAGGTGCGGTCGCACCATGGAGCGATACAACGGCATTATAACATCCGCACACCTGGACTCCATACCCTTCCTAATAACACCCAACATTCTATTCGCTTTCCTAGCCGCAGCAGCACACTGAGCAGAAGGTTTCAGCGTATCATCGACGACGACACCCAGATCCCTTTCTTGATCCGTAACTCCTAACGCGGAACCTTGCAAGACGTAGCTACAATTCGGGTTCCTCTTACCCACATGCATCACTTTGCACTTGTCAACATTGAACTTCATCTGCCACTTGCACGCCCATTCTCCCAGTCTCGCAAGGTCCTCCTGTAATCGTTCACATTCCTCCTGCGACTTGACGACCCTGAATAATTTTGTGTCATCGGCGAATTTAATTACCTCACTAGTTATTCCCATCTCTAGGTCATTTATAAATACATTAAAAAGCAACGGACCCAGCACAGACCCCTGCGGGACCCCACTAACTACCCTCCTCCACTGAGAATACTGGCCACGCAATCCTACTCTCTGCTTCCTATCTTTCAACCAGTTCTTAATCCATAATAATACCCTACCTCCGATTCCATGACTCTGCAATTTCTTCAGGAGTCTTTCGTGCGGCACTTTGTCAAACGCCTTCTGAAAATCCAGATATACAATATCAACCGGCTCCCCATTGTCCACATGTTTGCTTACCCCCTCAAAAAAATGCATTAGATTGGTGAGGCAAGACTTCCCTTCACTAAATCCGTGCTGACTTTGTCTCATCAGTCCATGTTTTTGTATATGCTCTGCAATTTTATTCTTAATAATAGCCCTTGCAGATCACCAATGTGGCCGCGCAGGACGTCAGACTCAGAGAAACAGAAGCCTGCGCAGCCTTCTACATGGAATGTTGCTAGTGGAATAGCAACATTCCACTAGGCCACTCCTCCACTGTTGCTACTATTTGAGATTCTACATGGAATGTTGCTATTCCACTATTCCTTGTAGAAGTCGGCCCTTGCAGATCACCAATGTGGCCGCGCAGGCTTCTGCTTCTGTGAGTCTGACGTCCTGCACGTACGTGCAGGATGTCAGACTCAGAGAAACAGAAGCCTTCGCAGCCTTCTACATGGAATGTTGCTAGTGGAATAGCAACATTCCATGTAGAATCTCCAATAGTAGCAACATTCCATGTAGAATCTCCAACAGTAGCAACATTCCATGTAGAATGTCAAATAGTAGCAACATTCCATGTAGAATCTCCAATAGTAGCAACATTCCATGTAGAATCTCCAATAGTAGCAACAGAATCTCAATAGTAGCAACATTCCATGTAGAATCTCCAATAGTAGCAACAGAATCTCAGTAGTAGCAACATTCCACGTAGAATCTCCAATAGTAGCAACATTCCATGTAGAATCTCCAATAATAGCAACATTCCATGTAGAATCTCCAATAGTATCTATTTTATTTTTGTTACATTTGTACCCTGCGCTTTCCCACTCATGGCAGGCTCAATGCGGCTTACATGGGGTAATGGAGGGTTAAGTGACTTGCCCAGAGTCACAAGGAGCTGCCTGTGCCTGAAGTGGGAATCCAACTCAGTTCCCCAGGACCAGAGTCCACCACCCTAACCACTGCCTTTTCAGTTTTTAAAGACTGCCCAAAGCAGCTTACAACGCCGCACACAAAATTACAACATAAGACAAGGTACAAAACACTCATAAAATAGCAAAGCAAAACACTGCACAACAAATAAAACAGCCCAAACCAGAAGCCACTATCCAAAAACTGCTAATGAAGGCTGCACAGCAAACCTCCCAAATTCAAAAGCAAAGAACATCATTATAGTTTTATTAGCATCGTTACCTGTTTCGCTATTGTTACATTGAAATATTCTGTTATTGTCATAGTAGCATTTCAGTGCTTTTTAAGTAAACAGCTTTGGGAACTCATCTTGGGAAGGAAAAAGCATTACATAAGCCAAAGACAGAGCAGAATATGACCAGGTCCACCAGAGCCCCGCAGGTGCCTAATTAGAATACAGATCTTTATTTTAATACCGTAATTTGGAGTCTCAATTAGTTCAGAGAGGCGGCTGCAGTCCCATCAGTCTAAAGCAGAGCGGAGCTGTACAGTAATTTGTGTTCATAAGCAATAAATTCAGAGCAATTACTCTCTCTCTGCCTTCCAAGTTAATGCAAGATGTTGTAATATTTTATAACCTGATATGTGCTACTCCCCACCGGGACCCAAACAGAAATTAGAATCTACAGATTGAACAAGGTTTTGATAATTGATAATGAATGAATGCGAAGCAGGGGGTAAGCGAGTAGCAACAGGCACTTTTGCTGGTTAACAGCTGTTTGTTGCACTGATTAGAACTTAGGAATTCACTGTTTCGCGGTTTCTGTGCATACAACCATCCGGAAGCCGACAGCAGAAATAGTGTTGAAAATGCATATACTGAACACAGGGGCAGCAAGCAGCAATGGCTATAAACCAATGATCCCTCCCTATTGGCCCTCCAAACCAGGGCTGGCGTTAGGTGGGGGGGAGCAAACAGGGAGGTTGCCCTGGGCCCCACAGCTCCAGAGTGCCCCGCGGTCCAGGCATCTCTTCCCCTTCTCCCCACCACAGTCCGTCTCCTCCTCCCTTCCCCTCACCTTCCCGGACTTCTTTAAAAATTTATTTTCCTTCTTAAAGGGGCCCTGGTGCAGCAACCATCCTCACAAGCTGCCTCTGGCTGCCTCGAAGCTTTCCCTCTCTGCCACAATCTGCTCCCCCCCCCCCCCCCACCGAAGCAATTTCCTATTTCAGCCTAGGCTGGCTGGAGGCTGCCTTTGAGGATGGCTGCTATGCTGGGGTCCCTCTGAGAAGGGAACTAAATTTTTAAAGATGACCACAAGGTGAAGGGAGGGAGACAGACCGTGGTGGGGAGAAGGGTAAGAGATACCCGGACCACGTAGTAGGAATGCAGGTGGGGAGATCGGGGGGAGGATGGAGGAGAGGGGATCAGGGGCTCCCTCCTTAATTTCTGCCATGGGCCCCACCATGTCTAAAAACGGCCTTGCTCCAACCTATGGGTGAGGACCCAGTGGGAGCTGAGAAACTGGCCCTCGGCTAGCCTCAAGATGGCAGCCAGAGAAGATGAAAAAGGACTTTGAAGCTCCATAAGCCAACCTTTAAATTCAAAAATGAAATTGGAGCTTGCAACTCATACATTTATGAAAAGTGTTAGAATTTTCTGGGAATATGGAAGAAATGAGCATCTTCCAACATTGATGTGATATTATATTGGTGGGGTCTTATGACCATTACAGTTGCTTCAGAAAGTTGAGAGGTCAACTAGTCTCCATCTGAATGTCTGATATCCATATCGTAGGACAACACATTATGATCAGTTTACTGTAAAATAAAAGTCATTGACTCCAGGTTAGTTACATTCCTACCCTCTTTCTTGCTCCTGCTGTATGTTCTAAAAATTACCATTCAGAAGCTGAGAACTCTGCTCTGTTTTGGCCCCCACCAGAGATGATCTGGAACGATACTCACACTGCACGTTGAGCTGTACCAAAGCTTCTCGAGGTCTTATGTTGAAACCGTTGTATCTGGCTGTCTGGCACTTGTACGTTCCACTCAGCTCCCGGTTCACATTGTCCAGCTGCAACTTCCCATCGTAGGTCTCCACCACCATGGCACCAGAGGGCATGGGAGCCTCCTTGTCAACCCGGGACCAAAGAATTGGGGGCCTGGGCTTTCCTCGTACCTCGCACTGCAGCTCCGCCCTAGACCCTTCTTGAACTGTGATTATGGACTGTCCCTTGGGTACGCTGATGGTTGGAGGAACTACGGGAAACAAAAAAAACACATCTGAGTTTTAGCACGTTGCAGGAAGTTCTGTATAACAGGGTCAGCACTCAAAACTCAATAAATGCAACCAAGTTCTCTTATGCAACCAAGTTAGAGCAAATTAGTGAAGGCGTCTGACTGGCTGATCCCCTCCCAAACGCATATGTGTCAGACTGAGTAGCACTGTTCCCTCTAAGTTGAGTGGAAGTTCTTCATCTACAATCCTTCCAGTGGGGGGCGATGTTTCACTATCATATTTTCAATAGTGAGGAACAGGTAAGTTCTGAAGGACTCAAAGGAATCCGCCTGTCCTCAGGAGCAATGCAACTGGAGGACACCAACTCAGCTTAGAGGGAACAGTGCTGAGCAGCAGAGAGGACATGGTCCAGAACAATCCATACACTTACAGCTCTTTGGCCCCAAATGTTTCTGCCCTTTGCCGGAGTGGAGGAGCGGCCTAATGGTTAGTGCAGCGGGCTTTGATCCTGGAGACCTGGGTTCAATTCCCACTGCAGCTCCTTGTGACCCTCCATTGCCCCAGGTACAAAAACTTAGATTGTGAGCCCTCTAGGGACAGAGCGAGTACCTGCATATAATTTGTACAGTGCTGCATATGTCTAGTAGCGCTACAGAAATGATTAATAGTAGTAGTGCCTGATTAGGGCCACCTTGCCCGACTGATAATGTGGGGTACAGTAGCGACCAGTACCTGGTCACACGGTGAATGGCAAAATGCAATTAGAAACAGGGCAATCAAGGAGACTCAAGGCACCCAGTGGGGGAAGAGGAAACGGAGAAGGATGAAGACCCCAGGGCAGAACCTTGCAAAATGCTGACACAGAGGGAGAAAAGAGGGCAGAAGGAGTTACTAACCAGAAACATGCACATACGTTCCCGAATTCAAACATGTGTGGGATAAACATAAAGGAATCCTGTTCAGAAGAAATGGATCCTCAGGAGCTTAGCCGAGATTGGATAACAGAGCCGGTAGTGGGAGGCGGGGCTGGTGGTTGGGAGGCGGGGATAGTGCTGGGCAGACTTATAAGGTCTGTGCCAGAGCCGGTGGTGGGAGGCGGGGCTGGTGGTTGGGAGGTGGGAGGTGGGGATAGTGCTGGGCAGACTTATACGGTTTGTGCCAGAGCCTGTGGTGGGAGGCGGGGCTGGTGGTTGGGAGGTGGGAGGTGGGGATAGTGCTGGGCAGACTTATACGGTCTGTGCCAGAGCCTGTGGTGGGAGGCGGGGCTGGTGGTTGGGAGGCGGGGATAGTGCTGGGCAGACTTGTACGGTCTGTGCCCTGAAAAAGACAGGAACAAATCAAGGTAAGGTATACACAAAAAAGTGGCACATTTCTTGGGCACACTGGATGGACTGTGCAGGTCTTTTTCTGCCGTCATCTACTATGTTACTATGTTACTCTGACCAAGAGAGGAAGCTAATCATAAAATCTCCTCTAAGCCAGTTAAAATACAATGACTTTATTGTACCAAACCAAATGCGGAAAATGTGTTTCTATTCATTTTCCAATCAGAACATAATTCATGGGGATTTTTCCCCCAACAATTACGGCGGGGGGGGGGGGGGGGAACGTTTTGCTGGCCTGATTGATATGAAACCCACGGCTTCCAGTTTTATGGGCTGGCTAACCAAGCACGTCGGCTTTAACGGCCTGCATGCAAAAATTAACGGTGCAGTTTTATGAATCCTACAAGGGATTGAGCTGTTTCTGCATTTTATGGGTCTGGTTTTCTTTCTGTTCTTAAAGACTGAATAGGGAAAAAGGTTTCTTTTTAATTCGGTGCCTGTGGGGAGAGCCCTCAATGAATCAGGCCAGTCGTAATGATAATTAATATTATTATTACACAGCTGCTTAAATAAACAGCACTGGCTCGGGGCTGGAAGAAGGACCCTGCTGCCGCTGTTACAGGATCCTACAGGGTCATCGTCAACGTTTTCCAAAATATATGCAGTAATTTAGTCCGTCTGCCTGGTTGTATGACTGAAGGTAAGACACAGAGAAGCCAAGTTACCCAGTTCCAGGCTGGAGATTTTTGGCCAGGCTTGGTTTTGAACGTATATCCCAAAGCAGTCTGGGATTTGTAGTGCCTGATCCTGCCTATAGAAGTCAGTGTTACAAGTCCCATAATGCACCTAGGTAGGGTGGTCAGAAATTGAGGACTGCCCAAAATCTCCAGCCTGGGACTGGGTAACTTGGAGGGGCATAATCGAACGGCGCCGGCTATCTAGATGGCCGGCGCCGCAAAAAGTGGTCCTGAACCGTATTATCGAAAAAGATGGCCGGCCATCTTTCATTTTGATAATGTCAAAGATGGCCGGGTTTGACATGGCCAGCATCGGTTTTCGCCCATAATGGAAACTAATGCCGGCCATCTCAAACCCGGCCAAATCCAAGGCATTTGGTCGTTGGAGAAGCCAGCATTTGTAGTGCACTGGTCCCCCTGACAAGCCAGGACACCAACCGGGCACCCTAGGGGGCACTTCTAAAATTTAAAATAGCTCCCAGGTGCATAGCTCCCTTACCTTGGGTGCTAAGCCCCCCAAATCCCCCCCCCAAACCCACTCCCATAACTCTACACCATTACCATAGCCCTTATGGGTGAAGGGGGGCACTTAGATGTGGGTACAGTGGGTTTTGGGGGGGGGGTTGGAGGGCTCCCACTTACCACCACAAGTGTAACAGGTAGGGGGGTGTGCCTGGGTCCACCTGCCTGAAGTACACTGCACCCACTAAAAACTGCTCCAGGGACTTGCATACTGCTGTCAAGGAGCTGGGTATGACATTTCAGGCTGGCATAGAGGCTGGTAAAAAAGTTTATTTTTTGGGTGGGAGAGGGTTGGTGACCACTGAGGGAGTAAGGGGAGGTGATCCCCGATTCCCTCCAGTGGTCCTCTGGTCAAGTGGGGCACTTTTTTGAGACTTGGTCCTGAAAATAAATGGGCCAAGAGAATCCGGCGAAATGCTCGTCAGAGCCGGCCATCTTTTTTCCATTATCAGCAGAAGCCGGCCATCTCGTAACCACGCCCCGTCCTGCCTTCGCTACCCTGCCGAAACGCACCCTTAAATTTTGGCCGGCTCTGCGACGGAAAGCAGTTGGAGCCGGCCAAAATCGGCTTTCCATTATACCGATTTGGCCGGCTTCAGGAGATGGCCGGTCATCTCCTGTTTTGTGTCAGAAGATGGCCGGCGATCTCTTTTGAAAATAAGCTGGTTCGTATCTCTGAAGACAATATTCAAGTTCAAAGTTTGTGCGAAGGCCAACCAGAGGCCTGGAATTTCGCTAGATCCTGATCAGTGGCTGTATGAAAATACACAAAGCTTTGTGAAAAACATGCCGTTGACGCCTTTCCTCCTTACTGAATCACAGAATCATCTACAGCAGGGGCATAGCCAGACCTTACGGCGGGAGGGGGCGAGAGCCCAAGGTTGGGGGCACATTTTGAGTACCACCTCACCTCACCTCCTCGCCCCCACCCACCCACCTGCCTGCCTCGCCTTGCTGCCCACCCGCCTCGCAATCTATTTTTATAACACCCTTGGGTGCGGAGTCAGTTCTATTAGTATATTTTGGGCCTTAGAATTTGGATCTGTAGATAAAGGGAACGGAACTACTTCCATGACAGTGTACTCTCTAATACCAAAGTGCTTTTGTTTCATATATTCCATAATTTATACTAAGAGTCACGTTTCCTAATTACACCCAAAAGGAGTGTAATCTGTGTATGCCCCACAGGTTCAAGACATCAGCCTGGAAGAGGCAGACTCAGCGTAAGGTGAGAAAGGATGGTGGATGCATGGAATAGCCTCCCAGGAAAGTTGGAAAAATCAGTAATATGCAATTCAAGAAAACCTGGGATACACACAGAGGGTCCTTAAAGGTGCAGAAGCAAATAGAATGTACTAACTTTTATAGTAGGAAAGATATTTGCCATACCCAATCAAAACTTATCAAATTAAAAAGTTTGCAGTTTTTTTTCTGACTTGATAAATAATTTGGTTCAACTCTAATAGATACAGATAAGCTATTTCTTAAAAAAAAGTCACTTGAAAAGGAAAACAAAAATAATTAAACTTGCGCTTTAAGCGTAAACCCTTAACAGATGGATAAAGCAATAATAATTGATCCTGAAGATGACGCGAACATCTAGGCTGTAACTTAATTACTAAGTTGATCACGAACACAGAGATTAGACTGTAAAAAGTATGATAAGTCAAAGATAACGCTTCAAAAAGGATACAGGTTCGCATAGGAAGCCCAAATGGGAGGTTCATCTGGCTCAGATTGTTCAGGTACACACACTACGTCCCCCATACCCAATACGAAGGAGGTTCATCTGGCTCAGGAACACTCTACTTCCCCCATACCCAATAAGAAAGAGGTTCATCTGGATCAAGAACACTCTACTTCCCCCATACCCAATACGAAGGAGGTTCATCTGGCTCAGGAACACTCTACTTCCCCCATACCCAATAAGAAAGAGGTTCATCTGGATCAGGAACACTCTACTTCCCCCATACCCAATACGAAGGAGGTTCATCTGGCTCAGGAACACTCTACATCCCCCATACCCAATACGAAGGAGGTTCATCTGGCTCAGGAACACTCTACTTCCCCCATACCCAATAAGAAAGAGGTTCATCTGGATCAAGAACACTCTACTTCCCCCATACCCAATACGAAGGAGGTTCATCTGGCTCAGGAACACTCTACTTCCCCCATACCCAATACGAAGGAGGTTCATCTGGCTCAGGAACACTCTACTTCCCCCAAACCCAATAAGAAAGAGGTTCATCTGGCTCAGGAACACTCTACTTCCCCCATACCCAATACGAAGGAGGTTCATCTGGCTCAGGAACACTCTACTTCCCCCATACCCAATACGAAGGAGGTTCATCTGGCTCAGGAACACTCTACATCCCCCATACCCAATACGAAGGAGGTTCATCTGGCTCAGGAACACTCTACTTCCCCCATACCCAATACGAAGGAGGTTCATCTGGCTCAGGAACACTCTACTTCCCCCATACCCAATAAGAAAGAGGTTCATCTGGATCAGGAACACTCTACTTCCCCCATACCCAATACGAAGGAGGTTCATCTGGCTCAGGAACACTCTACTTCCCCCATACCCAATATGAAGGAGGTTCATCTGGCTCAGGAACACACTACTTCCCCCATACCCAATACGAAGGAGGTTCATCTGGCTCAGGAACACTCTACTTCCCCCATACCCAATACGAAGGAGGTTCATCTGGCTCAGGAACACTCTACTTCCCCCATACCCAATACGAAGGAGGGTCATCTGGCTCAGGAACACTCTACTTCCCCCATACCCAATACGAAGGAGGTTCATTTGGCTCAGGAACACTCTACATCCCCCATACCCAATACGAAGGAGGTTCATCTGGCTCAGGAACACTCTACTTCCCCCATACCCAATACGAAGGAGGTTCATCTGGCTCAGGAACACTCTACTTCCCCCATACCCAATACGAAGGAGGGTCATCTGGCTCAGGAACACTCTACTTCCCCCATACCCAATAAGAAAGAGGTTCATCTGGCTCAGGAACACTCTACTTCCCCCACACCCAATACGAAGGAGGTTCATCTGGCTCAGGAACACTCTACGTCCCCCATACCCAATACGAAGGAGGTTCATCTGGCTCAGGAACACTCTACGTCCCCCATACCCAATACGAAGGAGGTTCATCTGGCTCAGGAACACTCTACGTACCCCATACCCAATACGAAGGAGGTTCATCTGGCTCAGGAACACTCTACTTCCCCCATACCCAATATGAAGGAGGTTCTTTTGGCTCAGGAACACTCTACGTCCCCCATACCCAATACGAAGGAGGTTCATCTGGCTCAGGAATACTCAACGTCCCCCATACCCAATACGAAGGAGGTTCATCTGGCTCAGGAACACTCTACTTCCCCCATACCCAATACGAAGGAGGTTCATCTGGCTGAGGAACACTCTACTTCCCCCATACCCAATAAGAAAGAGGTTCATCTGGCTCAGGAACACTCTACTTCCCCCATACCCAATACGAAGGAGGTTCATCTGGCTCAGGAACACTCTACTTCCCCCATACCCAATAAGAAAGAGGTTCATCTGGATCAGGAACACTCTACTTCCCCCATACCCAATACGAAGGAGGTTCATCTGGCTGAGGAACACTCTACTTCCCCCATACCCAATAAGAAAGAGGTTCATCTGGCTCAGGAACACTCTACTTCCCCCATACCCAATACGAAGGAGGTTCATCTGGCTCAGGAACACTCTACTTCCCCCATACCCAATAAGAAAGAGGTTCATCTGGCTCAGGAACACTCTACTTCCCCCATACCCAATACGAAGGAGGTTCATCTGGCTGAGGAACACTCTACTTCCCCCATACCCAATACGAAGGAGGTTCATCTGGCTCAGGAACACACTACTTCCCCCATACCCAATACGAAGGAGGTTCATCTGGCTGAGGAACACTCTACTTCCCCCATACCCAATACGAAGGAGGTTCATCTGGCTCAGGAACACTCTACTTCCCCCATACCCAATACGAAGGAGGTTCATTTGGCTCAGGAACACTCTACATCCCCCATACCCAATACGAAGGAGGTTCATCTGGCTCAGGAACACTCTACTTCCCCCATACCCAATACGAAGGAGGTTCATCTGGCTCAGGAACACTCTACTTCCCCCATACCCAATACGAAGGAGGTTCATCTGGCTCAGGAACACTCTACTTCCCCCATACCCAATAAGAAAGAGGTTCATCTGGCTCAGGAACACTCTACTTCCCCCATACCCAATACGAAGGAGGTTCATCTGGCTCAGGAACACTCTACTTCCCCCATACCCAATATGAAGGAGGTTCATCTGGCTCAGGAACACTCTACTTCCCCCATACCCAATACGAAGGAGGTTCATCTGGCTCAGGAACACTCTACTTCCCCCATACCCAATAAGAAAGAGGTTCATCTGGATCAGGAACACTCTACTTCCCCCATACCCAATACGAAGGAGGTTCATCTGGCTCAGGAACACTCTACTTCCCCCATACCCAATATGAAGGAGGTTCATCTGGCTCAGGAACACACTACTTCCCCCATACCCAATACGAAGGAGGTTCATCTGGCTCAGGAACACTCTACTTCCCCCATACCCAATACGAAGGAGGTTCATCTGGCTCAGGAACACTCTACTTCCCCATACCCAATACGAGGAGGGTCATCTGGCTCAGGAACACTCTACTTCCCCCATACCCAATACGAAGGAGGTTCATTTGGCTCAGGAACACTCTACATCCCCCATACCCAATACGAAGGAGGTTCATCTGGCTCAGGAACACTCTACTTCCCCCATACCCAATACGAAGGAGGTTCATCTGGCTCAGGAACACTCTACTTCCCCCATACCCAATACGAAGGAGGGTCATCTGGCTCAGGAACACTCTACTTCCCCCATACCCAATAAGAAAGAGGTTCATCTGGCTCAGGAACACTCTACTTCCCCCACACCCAATACGAAGGAGGTTCATCTGGCTCAGGAACACTCTACGTCCCTCATACCCAATACGAAGGAGGTTCATCTGGCTCAGGAACACTCTACGTCCCCCATACCCAATACGAAGGAGGTTCATCTGGCTCAGGAACACTCTACGTACCCCATACCCAATACGAAGGAGGTTCATCTGGCTCAGGAACACTCTACTTCCCCCAAACCCAATAAGAAAGAGGTTCATCTGGCTCAGGAACACTCTACTTCCCCCATACCCAATATGAAGGAGGTTCTTTTGGCTCAGGAACACTCTACGTCCCCCATACCCAATACGAAGGAGGTTCATCTGGCTCAGGAATACTCAACGTCCCCCATACCCAATACGAAGGAGGTTCATCTGGCTCAGGAACACTCTACTTCCCCCATACCCAATACGAAGGAGGTTCTTCTGGCTCAGGAACACTCTACGTCCCCCATACCCAATACGAAGGAGGTTCATCTGGCTCAGGAACACTCTACTTCCCCCATACCCAATAAGGAAGAGGTTCATCTGGCTCAGGAACACTCTACTTCCTCCATACCCAATAAGGAGGTTCATCTGGCTCAGGAACACTCTACTTCCCCCATACCCAATACGAAGGAGGTTCATCTGGCTCAGGAATACTCAACTTCCCCCATACCCAATACGAAGGAGGTTCATCTGGCTCAGGAACACTCTACTTCCCCCATACCCAATAAGAAAGAGGTTCATCTGGCTCAGGAACACTCTACATCCCCCATACCCAATAAGAAAGAGATTCATGTGGCTCAGGAACACTCTACTTTCTCCATACCCAATAAGAAAGAGGTTCATCTGGCTCAAGAACACTCTACTTCCCCCATACCCAATACGAAGCAGGTTCATCTGGCTCAGGAACACTCTACTTCCCCCATACCCAATACGAAGGAGGTTCATCTGGCTCAGGAACACTCTACTTCCCCCATACCCAATACGAAGGAGGTTCATCTGGCTCAGGAACACTCTACTTCCCCCATACCCAATACGAAGGAGGTTCATCTGGCTCAGGAACACTCTACTTCCCCCATACCCAATAAGAAGGAGTTTCATCTGTCTCAGGAACACACTACTTCCCCCATACCCAATAAGAAGGAGGTTCATCTGGTCAGGAACACACTACTTCCCCCATACCGAATAAAAAGGAGGTTCATCTGGCTCAGGAACACTCTACTTCCCCCATACCCAATAAGAAGGAGTTTCATCTGTCTCAGGAACACACTACTTCCCCCATACCCAATAAGAAGGAGGGTCATCTGGTCAGGAACACACTACTTCCCCCATACACAATTAGGAGATTCATCTGGCTGAGGAACACACTACTTCCCCCATACCCAATAAGAAAGAGGTTCATCTGGCTCAAGAACACTCTACTTCCCCCATACCCAATACGAAGGAGGTTCATCTGGCTCAGGAACACTCTTCTTCCCCCATACCCAATACGAAGGAGGTTCATCTGGCTCAGGAACACACTACTTCCCCCATACCCAGCAAGCAGCATGGCTGACCTGTCTCAGAAGAGATGTTCACTTCCACACTTAGATCAGGAATGGGTGCTCCCTGGAAGGAAGCCACGCACAGGTAAGTGCCATAATCACTGAAGCGCAGGTCTATGATCTCTAGGCTGCTGGTGATGGCTGGTAACTCTGGATCATTTCTGGTGATGAGCAGACGGTCAGAGATCTTGGCAGGCTTGCCGTTCTTGTACCAGGAATAAACAACTTTCTCCTGGGGTACCGCATCCACGTGACACGACAGCTTCAGGTCTTGTCCTAGCTGAATGCTCTCACTTTCCTTAATCAGGTCTGGGGTGATCTGGAAGGTGATATTCTTCATGGCTGTAAAGACACAACAGGCGATGTATTAGAAAAGAGTGGAACGGGTAGGCGTGAATCGTTTGTTTATTCTTTCCAAAAATACTAGGACTAGGGGGCACACAATGAAGCTACAAAGTATTAAATTTAAAATGAATCAGAGAAAATGTTTCTTCACTCAACGTGTAATTAAACTCTGGAATTCGTTGCCAAAGAATGTAGTAAAAGCAGTTAGCTTAGCGGGGTTCAAAAAAGGTTCGGATGGCTTCCTAAAGGAAAAGTCCATAGACCATTATTGAAATGGACTTGGGGAAAATCCACTGCTTATTTCTAGAATAAGCAGCATAAAATGTATTGTACTGTTTTGGGATCTTGCCAGGTACTTGTAACTTGGATTGAAACAGGATGCTGAGCTTGATGGACCTTCGATCTGTCCCAGTATGGCAATATTTATGTACTTATGATGTAGATTTTTCATTCTGAGATATTTTTGTTAGAACATTTTAGAGAGGAGTTTTCAACCTAGCAGTCAAAGTGAGCATGTTATGATAAAACGCCTCCCGAATTACGGATGGACCAAGGCAAGAGCAGTGGATTCTAAACTCTTCCATTTATGCAGCATAAGGAGCAGCAATGAGGATGATGGCTCAACATCACTCTCTACAAGCCTTCCTCAACATTTTTGGTCTATTGCTCTGGCTGACAATTATCGAGGTGGTTTTCCTTCAAGTAGTGTCAATAGATGGTCTTGAACCTATCAAGTAAAAGCAGAAGTTGGCTCACATAGATGACATGACAAGAAGAGGGGTGAGGGGAGCAAGTTGCTGATCTTCTAGCATGCGCCGGACTGCTGGAAAGCAAGAATGCAAGAAAGCAGTAGTATGAAGGGGTATTACAGAAGGGTGGTGGGTACTTCCTGGTCCCCATGCAAGGGAATAGGACTTTGCCAGAAACAGTGAAGGGTGCATATGTTCGTTGACTTCTGCTGGCCCACTAACCTGTCATGAACCCAGAAGAACAGAGAGTTTGCCAGTGCAAGAGACCCTTCTCCCTTATCTCTGGGTGCTAACCTTAGTCTGAGCTCTGAGCGTGGAGTACTATATTACAGCTTCCCAGCTCATGTGTGAAAGAGATCGGTATAAAGTTACATTAAGCTAGAAAGGAAAGATGGTTAATGATGCCCAAATTAGGCAAGAGGCTGTGGAACAACGTACATCGGACAAGAATGTTGACCATTTTCTTGGCAGGGTTTCCGACATTGTTGATGGCAGTGCAATTGTAATATCCAGAATCTTCGGTCCGGATCCTCCAGATAGTGAGATTTCCCCCTTGGGTGAAGCTGTTTTGAGGCATGGGGTTGGGAGAATGAGACCAGATCACTTGAGGTGTGGGGTCACCCCCCGTCAGTGAACATTGGATGGTGACGTTATCGCCAGGGTTCACTACCAGGGTTTCATTGACGGACATCTTTAGACTGGGAGGAGCTGGAAGAGAGAAGATGACAAAGATCATAAGGTTTCTCAAATTTACATTACCCAAGATTGATCATCGAAACGACCTTGCAAGTAGTGAGGCTCATGGCACATATCATGCATCATTTGCCCGCTCTGGCTCATACATTAACAAAGCAGTGCCTATTTGAAAATCGTTCAGTTCAACAAGGACACAACCCTACAACTGTGAAACACTGTCCCTATAACACGGCACCTAAATTTAAGCACCATCCCCCAGATTCTATATATGGCACCCAAATTTCCACATGCAAATTAATTGAATAACAAGCTCTGAATCAGTAATTGGGTGCTAACAACTAATTATTAAGGTTAATTGGCACCCATTAGAATTTGCATGCCTAACTCCCACAGCACATATCTGAAAAGGGGTGTGGCCATGGGAGGAATTCCTTGTCAGAGAATGTGGTAGAAGCAGTTAGCTTAGCAGGGTTTAAAAAAGGGTTGGATAATTTCCTAAGTCCTTAAACCATTATTAAAATGGACTTGGGGAAAATCCACTGCTTATTTCTAGGATAAGCAGCATAAAATGTATTGTACTTTTTTTGAGATCTTGTGATCTGGATTGGCCACTGTTGGAAAGAGAATACTGGGCTTGATGGACCTTCAGAGTGTCCCAGTATGGTAATGCTTATGTTCTTATGAGGGGCATAAGAGTAAATACTTATAGAATATGGGGCAGCACGCCCAACTTGGGTGCCAAGATTTACACCAGCATAAAGGGCAGGCATTTTATAGTATCACACTTAGCGCCAGTCTTTTCTGGTGCCCATTTTTGAGTGTGATTTATAGAATTTCCCTCTATATGCATGATTACATTTCTAGAATACTAGCACTTACATGGGTGAATGTACATGTGCACACAGAGTGCTCAGCGCTATTCTCTAAATTACGCACGCAAATGCCTTAGTGTATATATGCAAGGGGCGTTCCCATGGGAGGAGCATGGGTGGGACATAGACGAGGTTCCCACTTCTGTGCATATATGCAAGGCAGAGTTCCCTGGGAAGGAGCATGGGCGGGACATAGGCGGGGCTCCCACTTATGTGCATATATGCAAGGGGCGTTCCCAGGGGAGGAGCATAGGCAGGACATAGGCGGGGCTCCCACATGTGCAAATATGCAAGGGAGGAGCATGGGCAGGGCATAGGCAGGGATCCCACTTGTGTGCATAATTTACAGAATACTGAAAGTTCAGTGCTGAAGTGCCATATTTAGGCACACACGTTTACTCCAGCCAAAGATCTGGCAGAAGTGGGCGTGCCTAAATATAGGCGTGATGATGCTGATCCAAGCATCCTATAAGAACACTTATGTCCATAGAATAGGCTTCACTACCCGCATCAGTCATAGACAGGGGCGTAGCTACGTGGGGTCACGGGGGCATGGACCCCCGTGGATTTGGCCCTGGCCCCCCCCGCCGCCAACCCCTTCGATCCCCCCTCCTGCCGCCAACCCTCCCCTGCCACCATCGGGTACATTTGTTGGCGGGGGTCCCCAACCCCTGCAAGCCGAAGTCCTCTTCTCTGGCATGGCCGCGCTGCTGATCAGCAACGCGGCCGCGCAGGCTTCTGTTTCTGTGAGTCAGACGTCCTGCATGTAAGTGCAGGACGTCAGACTCACAGAAACAGAAGCCTGCGCAGCCGCATTGCTGATCTGCAAGGGCAGGCTTCTACATGGAATGTTGCTAGTGGAGGAGTAGCCTAGTGGTTAGTGCAGTAGAACATGGGATGTTGTTACTATTTGAGATTCTGGAATGTTGCTATTACTTGAGATTCTATATGGAATGTTGCTACTATTTTAGATTATAGATGGAATGTTGCTACTATTGAGATTCTGTTGCTACTATTTGAGATTCTACATGGAATGTTGCTATTCCACTAGCAACATTCCATTTTTAGATTGTGAGCTCTTTGAGCAGGGACTGTCTTTTCATGTATGGTGTACAGCGCTGCATATGCCTTCTAGCGCTATAGAAGTGATAAGTAGTAGTAGTAGTAGGATTTAGGGGCAGATTCAGGGGCCCTTTTACTAAGCCGCGTAAGCGTCTATGCGCACCCAAAATGGAGTTACCAACCGGCTACCACGTGGTTCTTGCGGTAATTTCATTGTTGGCATGCGTGTCTGAAAAATAATTTTTATTTTCGGACGCACGTCAAGTGGCCTTTGACATGCGTAGGTCATTACCGCCTGGTTAATGCGCGAGACTTTACCGCTAGGTAAGCCATGCCTAAAGTTTGATGTGGTTTATAATAATGTTAATGTGTTATAGCCAAGTGTAAATATAGGCACGACCATTTGGACCGACCCGGGTGCAGGGAGTGGAGGGTAGAGAGTTGACGGACCAGAGCACCGTGGGGGGGGGGGGGAGCAGAGGGAATAGAGAGAGACAGAGAGAGCAAGAGAGATCTGGAGGAAAGGAGAAGGGGAAGAGAGGGAGAGAGATACTGGACCTGATGGTGGTGAAGCTAAGGGAAGGGGGAGAGAGACCTGGATTATGATGGGGAAGAGAGGGGGCAGATGCTGGACTGGGGGACAGATGCTGGCCCAACGGAGGGAGAGAGTGAGAGATAGAGAGATGCCAGAGTACAGAAGTTGGATGGAGGGGGGTAGGGGAGGCGCAGGAGGAAGGGGAGAGGAGAGAAGCCTCCCTAAGGGGGGGACAGGGACACCAAAAAAATGCTGGCTCTGGAGGGAGCATAGGGACAGGAACACAGAGGGGGAGACACTGGAGAGGACGGATAAAGACACATATGAAAGATGGATGTTAGACACAGAGAAGAAATGTCAAAAGGACAGGAGACCCTGGAAAGAGTTAAGAAAAAACTCAGAAAAGCAGATGAGAGTCACTAAGACCAAAGCTCAGACAACAAAGATAGAAAACAAATGTATTTTTTCCTGAAATTATTAATTGTGGATATGTCAGCTTTGGAAAATGTGCATCCACCCTCCTTCCCTCCCTTTCCCCCCCCCCCCCCCCCCCCCAGTCCTCACCGTCTTTGGTGTTATAGGGGGAATCCATCTCAGGTTTTATGCTCGGGGTCCATTCAATCTGTATCAGCATTTTCTCTGGAGTTAATGCATCAGTTTATCTCTATATTCCTTGAGGAGATAGCAGTGCAGCTTTCCACAACACTAACCTGCCTGGAAGAGACTAATTTTACAGAGCTGTATGCCTCTGCCGAAATCTTTGCAATGGGCAACTGCCATCAAATAGAAAACTTATGGTTTTCATTTTGTCCCCACGAATTGATGGCTTTTAGCACACAGTAATGTTTAGGACGATCCCCGAAGGCCCACACTGGCCATATTGCTTAAAGTCCCGCTCCAGAAATGACCAGCACAATTAGAAAGCGAATGCTGAATGTTTATCAATGCAAGTGTCCCCCTGTGACGTGAGCCCTGTTATTGGAGTCGGCTGGCAAAGGGAGAATAGGTGACATTTCCAACACACTACTTCCCACCTCAAAAAATCTGCACCCTTCCCCCTCCCCCAAATAGGCTTCAGCTTCACACACATTGCCTTTGTTCTGGATGAGAAAGTTAGGTTTGGGTACTACTACTATAAATCACTTCTATAGCGCTACCAGTCGTACGCAGCGCTTCACAATTGAACATGAAGAAAAGACAGTCCCTGCTCAAAAGAGCTTACAATCTAAATCAGGACAGACAGACAGGACCAATAAGGATAAGGGTAGGACAGATAGAAGGACACATAGGGAAAGGGGACTATTGAAGAGAGGAAGACAAGATAAAGGTTACGAGCAAGTGACAAGTTAGGAGTCAAAAGCAGCATCAAACAGGTAGGCCTTTAGCCCGGATTTGAAGGCGGCCATGGATGGAGCTAGACGTAACGGCTCAGGAAGCCCATTCCAGGCATAAGGTGCGGCGAGACAAAAGGAACGGAGTCTGGAGTTAGCGATGGAGGAGAAGGGTGCAATTAGGAGAGATTTGCCTAGTGAACGGAGTGCCTGGGAAGGAGTATAGGGAGAGATGAGGGTGGAGAGGTAGTGAGGGGCTGCAGAGTGAATACACTTATAAGTCAATAAGAGGAACTTGAATTTTATACGGAAACGGATAGGGAGCCAGTGAAGTGACTTCAGGAGAGGGCTGATATGGGCATAGCGACTTTGGCGAAATATTAATCGTGCAGCAGAATTTTGAACAGATTGAAGAGGAGAGAGGTGGCTGAGTGGAAGACCTGTGAGAAGCAACTTGCAGTAATGTAAGCAAGAGGTGATGAGAGTGTGGATGAGGGTTCTGATAGCATGTTCAGAAAGGAAAGGGCGAATTTTGGTGATATTATAAAGGAAGAAACGACAGGTTTTAGCAATCTGTTGAATATGTGCAGAGAAGGAGAGGGAGGAGTCGAAGATGACCCCAAGGTTGCGAGCAGACGAGACAGGAAGAATGAGCGTGTTGTCGACAGAAATAGAGAATGTGGGAAGTTTTGGACATATTGAGCTTCAGGTGGTGGTGAGACATCCAGGCAGCAATGTCAGAGAGACAGGCAGATACCTTGGACTGGATTTCTGCCGAGATTTCTGGTGTGGAGAGGTAGATCTGGGAGTCATCAGCGTAAAGGTGAAACTGAAAACCATGGGAAGAGATCAGAGCACCAAGGGAGGAAGTATAGATGGAGAAAAGGAGAGGTCCTAGGACGGATCCTTGAGGTACACCCACTGACAGCGGGATAGAGGAAGAGGAGGATCCACCAGAGTATACACTAAAAGAACACTGTGAGAGATAAGAAGAAAACCATGAGAGAGCAGAATTCTGAAATCCAAGTGAGGACAGCGTGTCAAGGAGTAGGCTGTGATCAACAGTATCAAAAGCAGCAGAAAGATCGAGAAGGAGGAGGATAGAATAGAGCCCTTTGGATTTAGCCAGGAATAGATCATCGGAGACTTTAGCAAGTGCTGTTTCAGTTGTTTGAAGGGGACGAAAGCCAGATTGGAGTGAATCAAGAATAGGTTGAGAAGAAAGAAAGTCGAGGCAGCGACGGTGGACAGCACGTTCTAGTATCTTAGATAAGAAAGGGAGGAGGGAGATGGGGCTATAGTTGGAAGGAGAGGTAGGATCCAGAGAAGGTTTTTTGAGGAGTAGGGTGACTGTGGCATGTTTGAAGGCATCAGGGACAGTTGCAGTGGAAAGTGACAGATTGAGGATATGACAGATGAAAGGGGTGACAGCAGGAGAGAGAGTGTTGAGTAGATGAGTGGGAATAGGGTCAGTGGAGCAGGCGGTTAGTTTTGAGGATGACAGAAGAAGTAAAGTTTCTTCTTCAGTGATTTCGGAAAAGGAAGAAAAGGAGGCAGGAGTAAGAGGGTTGAGAGAGTGGACTAAGGGAAGAGGAGGTGGAGGAGTGGCCTAGTAGTTAGAGCACCAATCTTATAATCCAGAGGTGGCTGGTTCAAATCACAATCTTGGGCAAGTCACTTAACCCTCCATTGCCTCAGGCACAAACTTAGATTGTGAGCCCTCCTGGGACAGAGAAATATCCAGAGTCACCTGAATGTAACTCACTTTGAGCTACTACTGAAAAAGGTGTGAGCAAAATCGAAATAAATAAATAGGTTTGAAGTTTTCAAAAGCTGCTTCTACTGTTAAAGGGCAATCAGATACTAAGGTCATCTGTCTTTAACAAGAGCAACGTTCATTTATTTACAAAACTTCTAGTCCACCAAATCACCAAGGGTGGGGTGGAAAACATTCAAACATCCATAATAAATAGCCTCAGATACATATATACACTACAAACAACCTCAGGATGCGTTCACTCATGTAGAATCTGCATCTGTGAATGAGATTTGGTTGTACCAGTAGCGTTCCTAGGCTGGCTGACGCCCAGGGCTGATGCGCCCCCCCCCCCCCCGGGTGCAGCGCGGCCCCCTCAGCGAAATTACACCCCCGGCACATTTTTACCTGCTGGGGGGGGGGGGGGGGGGGTGCCGCGCGCGTGTTGGCTCCGAGTCCGCTTGTTCCCTGCTGCTCCCTCTGCCCCGGAACAGGAAGTAACCTGTTCCGCGCAGAGGAAGCAGCAGGGAGGGAATGACCGGACAGGCGCACGGCACCCCCCCAGCGTCGAGCACCCGAGGCGGACTGCCCCCCCCCTTGGTACGCCACTGGGTTGTACCACAGAAAACTGGTATATCAGATCCATGACCCCTTACCCATTTTATCTGAATTAAAAACCGCATGGGACAAATACAGAGGATCTCTAAGTGAGAAGAAAGGATTGCAGACTTAGTAGTTGTTATAGATGGGCAGACTGGACAGGCCACAGGGTCTTCACCTGACACCATTTTCAATGTATCTTGAAATTATGTCATTTTAGGTCATCTGCATTGAGCCCCAAGTTAGGAATCCATACCCCCAAAAGTGTTCCATTTTACACCCCAACTACTAGTACTAAAAGTCACCCTCCACTGGTAATAAAGTCCTTCTCCCCAAATAATAGCTCCTGCCCCATCGTAACACTGTTTCCATCAACATAGGAAACCATGCCTCCATATCACAGTGCAAATTTCACAAACCACCTCCCCATTCCTCCTCACCCACCCCCTTTCTACCTGGTAGAGATCTCCAGCCACTTCTGTGTTGCTGGAACCATCCCCTCAAAATAGTACTGGTTAACAGGGGCGCAGCTATGGGGGGCCACGGGGGCCTAGGCCCCGCAATTTTCATCCGGGCCCCTGCCCAACAAGATAAACTCACATGTGCTACTTTATGTGTATACCTGACCTTGATTTGTATCTGCCATTTTCAGGGCACAGACCGTAGAAGTCTGCCCAGCTCTAGCCCCGCCTCCCAACCACTAGCCCCGCCTCCTAACCACCGGTGCTGCCACCCAATCTCCGCTAAGCTTCTGAGGATCCCTTCTTTCTGAACAGGATTCCTTTATGTTTATCCCACGCATTTTTGAATTCCGTTACCATTTTCGTCATCACCACCTCCCGCGGGAGGGCATTTCAAGTATCCACCACTCTCTCCGTGAAAAAATACTTCCTGACATTTTTCTTCAGTCTGCCCCAATTCAATCTCATTTCATGTCCTCTAGTTCTACCGCCTTCCCATCTACGGAAAAGGTTCGTTTGCAGACTAATACCTTAAGTGCTGTAACGAAATACATCTGCGACTGAGTCTAATAGGCGGGACACTGGACACTGCAGTGGAAGCCAGACCCTGCACAAGCAAATGAAAGAGGAGCACAGATGTAAGCACTGACCCCCCCCTTTCCAGAGCTGCTCGCTGGTGAGATGGCAGAGGCTGAACTAGAGCCCCCTGGCAGGTAAGGAGGCTTTTCTTCCCACTTAACTGTGTCTGCAGTCTGAGTGCACTTGACAATTTGATAGAGACAGGTTAATCAGATTTCATTATCCTTCCCTGACTCTGTACTTCAACCTGACTCCACTCCAGGCTCATGAAAGCAACAGGGATTAAAACACTGCAACAATCTGAAGTGCCCTCCACATAGTAGGAAGTGGGCTGGATCTGAATTTGGGGCCCCCTGATAGTTTCCAGTGATCCTGCTGCCTTCCCTGAATAATGTGAACATTAAGGAACCCCCTCCTGAGCCTAATATCATTACTCAGTCCGATCCATGGGTTATACTGTGATCCTATTTCAGGAAACTCTCTTGTCGTCACAAAAATCAGGAGAGATTCTGTTTGACGGTCAATGCAAAGACAGAGAGAGACAGAGAGAGAGAGAGAGAAAACTGCAAGACCCTCTGCCAAAGAAATTGCTTGAAAAGATCCACTCATTTACTAATCCCGGTGGGCATATTTTTTTTTGTCTCTAGAGGATAGAGAGTGGGAAAAACAGGGATAAAAGAAGATCTTTGGGAGACAGCCGACAAAAAAAGGGGCCAGGATTTGTCATGACAAAGGATGTCTGGTGGCCAGGGGAAGGAGCCTCCATGGAGACAGGGCCACCGAGAGACAGAGCCGGGCCTGGGGCAGGACCGCTGCCCCACCCCTCACTGGGGCCTCCGCTGCTGCCCCTTACCTTCCTGCGTCTGCTCCTCCCTAGGGTTACCATATTTTGTCCCCCAAAAAGGAGAACATAAGCCCCACCCTGTGGCGTTCCTAGCCTGGATGGCACCCGGGGCGGATCGTCGATGCGCCCCCCCCCCCCGCCTGTAAAATGACACCTTTCCCCCCCCCCCGGAGAAATGACACCCCCTCGGGTGCACGCCGCTGGGGGGGGGGTGCCGCGGCGCACGCCTGTGGGCTCCGACTACGCTAACCGCTCGTTCGCTGCAGCTCCCTCTGCCCCGGAAGTAATTGTTCCGGGGCAGAGGGAGCTGCAGCGAACGAGCAAAGTCTGAGCCCACAGGTGCGCGCCGCGGCACCCCCCAGCGGTGTGCACCAGGGGTGGACTGCCCCCACCGCCCCCCCTTGGTATGCCACTGGCCCCGCCCCACCACACCCCGCCCCCTTTCACGCCCTCACTCTGCCCCCTGTCACATTTTCCCCTCCCCCCTGTCACAGACCCCGTCACCCCCCTCCCCTTACCTTACTACTGCCCTGGTGGTCTAGTGACCTCTTCGGGGCAGGAAAGAGCCCCCTCTTTCCTGCCCGGAGAGCTGCCCTGCATGCATCCTTCCTGTTGCTCATCTCGGCGCCGATTCAAAATGGCTGCTGAGAGTTGAAGTCTCGCGAGGTCAAGTCAACTCTCGGCGGCCATTTTGAATCGGCACCGAGATTAGGAACAGGAAGGAAGGATGCATGCAGGGCAGCACTCCGGGCAGGAAAGAGGGGGCACTTTCCTGCCCCGAAGGCGAAAGAGGTCACTAGACCACCAGGGCAGTAGTAAGTAAGGGGAGGGGAGGCTAGCAATCTGCCCATTTGTCCGGATTTCTGGGTAAATCCAGACATATGGTAACCCTACTCCTCCCTCGGTCCAGTGGCGTAGCCACAGGTGGGCCTGGGTGGGCCAGGGCCCACCCACTTAGGGTTCAGGCCCACCCAACAGTAGCACACGTTTAGTGGTAGCTGGTGGGGATCCCCAGCTCCACCAGCTCAAGACCTCCCCCTGGTGGTAACGAAAATGCTACTCTCCTTGATACTGTCACCTGCGCATTCTCAGTCTTCAGCGCATGCCTGCTGCAGATTGTCAAGGTGGAAAGAAGCATTTTCTCACCAGCTGAGATATTTGTTTTTGGTGGTGGTGCGGGGCAGGGAGAACACCCACTTCTTGCCTAGGCCCACCCAAAATCTGTTGTCTGGCTACGCCCCTGCCTCGGTCTCTCACTGTCTTGCTCTTGTATGCCGAAACAGAGCCTGATCTTTCTTTTGTCCAGTAAGGGTGGGCTTTTTTGTATTTTTACAAATCAACAACGTGGTTCAGTGGAGAAGAAGGAGGAACCCTTCCATGCACAAAGTGTTGCAAAGTGGACAGTCTCCAGGAAACTTTGGAGACCAGCAAGATTAGAAAGATAAGTCATGGATGATTTCTTTAAGACTGAGGTAATCAATAGAAATAAAACAAAATAAAACGTGGAAAAGAAAATAAGATGATACCTTTTTTATTGGACAAAACTTAATACATTTCTTGATTAGCTTTCGAAGGTTGCCCTTCTTCCTCAGATCGGAAATAAGCAAATGTTGGTAGATGACAGTATATATAAGTGAAAACATTCAAGCATTACTATGACAGTAAAATAGATACTATTGGAGATTCTACTTGGAATGTTGCTACTATTGGAGATTCTACATGGAATGTTGCTATTCCACTAGCAACATTCCATGTAGAAGGCTGCGCAGGCTTCTGTTTCTGTGAGTCTGACGTCCTGCACGTACGTGCAGGACGTCAGACTCACAGAAGCAGAAGCCTGCGCGGCCACATTGGTGATCTACAGGGGCCGACTTCTACATGGAATGTTGCTAGTGGAATAGCAAGATTCCATGTAGAATCAATAGAAATCAAACAAAATAAAACATGGAAAAGAAAATAAGATGATACCTTTTTTATTGGACATAACTTAATACATTTCTTGATTAGCTTTCGAAGGTTGCCCTTCTTCCTCAGATCGGAAATAAGCAAATGTGCTAGCTGACAGTGTATATAAGTGAAAACATTCAAGCATTACTATGACAGTAAAATAGATACCATTGGAAATTCTACATGGAATATTGCTACTATTGGAGATTCTACATGGAATGTTGCTATTCCACTAGCAACATTCCATGTAGAAGGCTGCGCAGGCTTCTGTTTCTGTGAGTCTGACGTCCTGCACGTACGTGCAGGACGTCAGACTCACAGAAGCAGAAGCCTGCGCGGCCACATTGGTGATCTACAGGGGCCGACTTCTACATGGAATGTTGCTAGTGGAATAGCAACATTCCATGTAGAATCTATAGAAATAAAACAAAATAAAACGTGGAAAAGAAAATAAGATGATACCTTTTTTATTGGACAAAACTTAATACATTTCTTGATTAGCTTTCGAAGGTTGCCCTTCTTCCTCAGATCGGAAATAAGCAAAAGTTGGTAGATGACAGTATATATGAGCAGAACATCAAAGCATTTCAGAGACAGTCTAACAGGATGGGTGGGGGTGGATAGGTGAGAGTTAGAGAGACAGGAGAGCAATACAATTTGATTACCTTTAAAAGTGGACTAACAGGGCAACCACACCTCTCTGTTTAAGACTGAGGAACAAAACTCTTTTCAACCATGTAAATGGATATAGAGGGAAGGTATTTACTTGAGTGCGAGTCGAGGCTTTTTGAGAACAGTCTTTTCTCCCTTTGAGGAGTTATTTCTACTGTTCTTTCTTTCTCTCATTCTTATATAATTGAACCATTGATAACAACGGGACTCCTAAGGTAACAGCAGTGGCGTACCAAGGGGGGGGCGGTGGGGGCGGTCCGCCCCGGGTGCACTCCGCTGGGGGGTGCCGCGGCGCGCGCCTGCTCCTCCGAGTTCGCTAAACCGTTCGTTCGTTGCAGCTCCCTCTGCCCCGGAACAGGGAAGCCAGGGTGGGTCTAATGAAGTCTTGGGGTGCCGGGGAGATAAGAGAGAGCTAAGGAGAACGTGGTGAAGGCGGTTAGCTTAGCAGAGTTTAAAAAGGGGTTAGACGGTTTCCTAAAGGACAAGTCCATAAACCGCTACTAAATGGACTTGGGAAAAATCCACAATTCCGGGAATAACATGTATAGAATGTTTGTACGTTTGGGAAGCTTGTCAGGTGCCCTTGGCCTGGATTGGCCGCTATCTTGGACAGGATGCTGGGCTCAATGGACCCTTGGTCTTTCCCAGTGTGGCATTACTTATGTACTTATGTACTAAGATGTGAATACAGCACATACAACTGCACAGCAGCTCTTCATCAGAATCTCATGTGGGTGTCACACTAATTCATGCAAGGTGTGTATACAGCACAGACAACTGAACAGTAGCCCTTCATCACAACTCCAAGCGGGTGTCACAATCATTCATGTAAGGTGTGAATACAGCACAGACAACTGAACAGCAGCTCTTCATCAAAACTCCATTTGGGTGTCACACTAATCCATGTAAGGTGTGAATACAGCATGGACAGCTGAATAACAGTTTTTCATAAGAACTCCATTCAAGAATCACACTAATTAAATTAAGGTGTGAATACAGCACAGACAGCTGAATATGAGCTCTTCATCAGAACCCCATGCGGGTGTCACACTAATTCATATAAAGTGTGAATACAGCACAGACAACTGAACAGCAGCTCTTCATCAGAACCCTTTGCAGGTGTAACACTAATTCATGTAAGGTGTGACTACAGCAGAAAAAACAGGTCTTCATTAGAACCCTCAGAGGGAATCAAACTGATAACACATGAAACATGAATACAGCATGGACAGCTGAAGAGTGGATTTTCACTAGTGCCCCTTGCACAACACAGATAGCTGAAGTCTGGACTAAGGACAAGGAGAACTTTAAATGTAGGGGACGCTGGTAAATGTACACATTTTTCTTTTTAACGAGTATTAATACATAAAAGCATAAAAATAAATTATAGTATATTAAAGAGAAAAGGAGGAAGACCAGGAATGATACTTATAAATGAAGGACTACAATCTGCCAACCATAAAGAGTAAACTGACCAGGGATTAACTTCATAACACAACAAAACTCTTGTCCGATTCATCTTTCACACTTTTTTGCTAGACTGCATATTATCAGGCAGCATTTCACATGTTCAAAAAAATGCAAACCAGAATTTTTCAGCAGCCCACAGAAAACCTTGGCTAGAAAAGGAAAAACATTTTTTTAAGGATTCGAGTATGCCATTAAAACTCCATTGATACGAAATGGAATTGAAAAGGGATATATTGCTTAATTTCTCCGTTCTTCCCTCTGCTATCTGGCAAAGGGATGGGTCCGGCAGAGGAGCAACGGAGACCAAGGCCATTCTCTGATCCTCATGCAGTGGGGCCAGGGAGCAGCAGGGAAATGGGGAAAATAATGCACCCATTTTGATAGGAGTAATTTAAAGAAATTAGATTAATCGCCCTATAGCAAACAGATTGCATAGCTCTGCTTAAAGGCAAAGTAGCGATAGCCGGGTCTTACCAGGCAAATACAGGCTTAATCCCCTTATCTAGGTTAAGAGAACAGAGCACAAACTGACCGGTCTCTGCTTTGCTTGACAAGGGGGACTGGTTCGCATTCTTGCTTCTATAGACCCGATTCTCCCCACTCCTTCGTGCCCGAGCTGCTCCTGAACAGAGAGAGCAGCGATGAAATCCGTGTTCCAGTGTCTGGAATGCAGCCACGTCACCATAGTGGCACTGCCAGAGTCAGTATTAATGCAGACAGCAGCAGTGTGCCCCGGTATAATTCTATAATGCTGCCACGTCACCCCAGTGGCACTGCTGAGTCAGTATTAATGCAGACAGCAGCAGTGTCCTGGTATAATTCTATAATGCAGCCACGTCACCATAGTGGCACTGCCAGTCAGTAATAATGCAGACAGCAGCAGTGTCCTGGTATAATTCTATAATGCAGCCACATCACCATAGTGGCACTGTCAGAGTCAGTATTAATGCAGACAGCAGAAGTGTGCCCCGGTATAATTCTATAATGCTGCCACGTCACCCCAGTGGCACTGCCAGAGTCAGTATTAATGCAGACAGCAGCAGTGTCCTGGTATAATTCTATAATGCAGCCATGTCACCATAGTGGCACTGCCAGTCAGTAATAATGCAGACAGCAGCAGTGTGCTCCGGTATAATTCAATAATGCAGCCACATCACCATAGTGGCACTGTCAGAGTCAGTATTAATGCAGACAGCAGCAGTGTGCCCCGGTATAATTCTATAATGCTGCCACGTCACCCCAGTGGCACTGCCAGAGTCAGTATTAATGCAGACAGCAGCAGTGTGCCCTGGTATAATTCTATAATGCTGCCACGTCACCCCAGTGGCACTGCCAGAGTCAGTATTAATGCAGAAAGCAGAAGTGTCCTGGTATAATTCTATAATGCTGCCACGTCACCATAGTGGCACTGCTGAGTCAGTATTAATGCAGACAGCAGCAGTGTCCTGGTATAATTCTATAATGCAGCCACATCACCATAGTGGCACTGCCAGAGTCAGTATTAATGCAGACAGCAGCAGTATGCCCCGGTATAATTCTATAATGCTGCCACGTCATCCCAGTGGCACTGCCAGAGACAGTATTAATGCAGACAGCAGCAGTGTGCCCCGGTATAATTCTATAATGCAGCCACGTCACCTCAGTTGCACTGCCAGAGTCAGTATTAAGGCAGACAGCAGCAGTGTTCCCTGGTATAATTCTATAATGCTGCCACGTCACCCCAGTGGCACTGCCAGAGTCAGTATTAATGCAGACAGCAGCAGTGTGCCCTGGTATAATTCTATAATGCTGCCACGTCACCCCAGTGGCACTGCCAGAGTCAGTATTAATGCAGAAAGCAGAAGTGTCCTGGTATAATTCTATAATGCTGCCACGTCACCATAGTGGCACTGCTGAGTCAGTATTAATGCAGACAGCAGCAGTGTCCTGGTATAATTCTATAATGCAGCCACATCACCATAGTGGCACTGCCAGAGTCAGTATTAATGCAGACAGCAGCAGTATGCCCCGGTATAATTCTATAATGCTGCCACGTCATCCCAGTGGCACTGCCAGAGTCAGTATTAATGCAGACAGCAGCAGTGTGCCCCGGTATAATTCTATAATGCAGCCACGTCACCTCAGTTGCACTGCCAGAGTCAGTATTAAGGCAGACAGCAGCAGTGTTCCCTGGTATAATTCTATAATGCTGCCACGTCACCCCAGTGGCACTGCCAGAGTCAGTATTAATGCAGAAAGCAGAAGTGTCCTGGTATAATTCTATAATGCTGCCACGTCACCCCAGTGGCACTGCCAGAGTCAGTATTAATGCAGAAAGCAGAAGTGTCCTGGTATAATTCTATAATGCTGCCACGTCACCATAGTGGCACTGCTGAGTCAGTATTAATGCAGACAGCAGCAGTGTGCCCCGGTATAATTCTATAATGCTGCCACGTCACCCCAGTGGCACTGCCAGAGTCAGTATTAATGCAGAAAGCAGAAGTGTCCTGGTATAATTCTATAATGCTGCCACATCACCATAGTGGCACTGCTAGAGTCAGTATTAATGCAGACAGCAGCAGTGTCCTGGTATAATTCTATAATGCAGCCACGTCACCATAGTGGCACTGCCAGAGTCAGTATTAATGCAGACAGCAGCAGTGTGCCCCGGTATAATTCTATAATGCAGCCACGTCACCCCAGTGGCACTGCCAGAGTCAGTATTAATGCAGACAGCAGCAGTGTGTCCCGGTATAATTCTATAATGCTGCCACGTCATCCCAGTGGCACTGCCAGAGTCAGTATTAATGCAGACAGCAGAAGTGTGTCCCGGTATAATTCTATAATGCAGCCACGTCACCCCAGTGGCACTGCCAGAGTCAGTATTAATGCAGACAGCAGAAGTGTCCTGGTATAATTCTATAATGCTGCCATGTCACCATAGTGGCACTGCCAGAGTCAATATTAATGCAGACAGCGCAGTATGGCCTGCTTTTAACACTATAATGCTGCTTCTTTTCCCCCCTCCCCCCTTAACGCTAAAAAACTACTTGTTCTTTCGTAAGGTTTCAGGTTGTACCATGGTTTTGCTCCTTACAAATAGGAAGATACATCATGTGTGATTTTTAATGTACTTGTCTGTATTTTGGAGAATCCTTACATCCAAAAGAGTATTCCATGATGTGTCCATATTCCAAAAGTGAACCAATAAAAGAGATTTGCCAACTGAAACCCAAATCCAAACCCTTCCAGTGCTTGAGTGAATGAAGTCTAAGTCTGGTTCTCTTTGACTACCCAAAGCACACAGCCTAGCCCCCCCCCCCCCCCCCAGTCTAACCCTTCCCTGTCCTCCGTTTTATTTTACCCTTTGACTGCTCTGCATGGGTCACTCTCCCTGACAAGAGACACTGGCAGATCTTTAATTCTGAAGGGAGCCACCGAATCTAGAAGACGAGCCACAAGCATCACCTGGAAAAGGAGGGGGCCACTGAAAGGACCCCAAAAAAGGACAACGGGAAGAGGGTTGGGGGTAATGACTGGGAATGAAATCAAAGAAAAGATGACGGCCATGAACTTTGAGGAGCAGACACCAGGTAAGTGCAGGTAGGTACGTGTGTGTGTGAGACAGGATCCACGCGTCTTTCTCTCTGTGTGCACGTCAAGTGTCTGATGTGTGCATGATGTATTTCAGATGCTATACGCGTCTGAGCGTTTCTGCAAACCCCACTGCAGATACCGATGCTAGCTCTTCCCAGTTCCCCCTGATCAGTACTGCAGAAAGCTTTACACGTACCCCCTGGGGGCATCAGGAGTTTGCAAAGACCCTCCCTCCCTCTCTCTGGCCCCAATGCAGAGGCATTACTGGGTGTTCTAGTAAAGAGCATTAAGATGCCCAGTCATGCCTGGCTGAATTCTCCAGCTCCTCATGTTGCTGGTAATACGTGAGGTGAAATCCGATGGATCAGCATCTTTGTTCAAAAAAAAACTCTGTGCACCTGGAAATGTCATGGATTAGAGTATTTTTGCTTTGCATGGTTACTTGCACAGTATCTCAAAGGCAGGGAACAGGGGGGTGGGTAGGAGGAGGCTCCAAAACATAAAATGTGTAACGAGGGTGGTGGGTGACTGGAATGGCCACCCGCAGCAGCATGCTAAGGGCAGAGGGCAGCAGTTTTGCCAGGGGAAGCAGAAAAAACTGGGGCAAACTGGTGGGCCAACGGGTCTTTGTCAGCTATGCTACAATGTTGTGAATACTTGTCCCTTGGCTAGAATGTGGACCACTTCTGAGTGAGACCCAGGCCACGACAGACAAGGGAGCAGGAAGTCGTAACACGCTTATACCAGGGAAGGACCCTGTTTAAATGCAGAGGGACATATCAGACAGCGGCTGAGCGGCAGGCTTTGGAAACCTTACTAAAGAGCCCGCTCTCTGGTTCTGAATCAAAAAGCAAGCCGGAAAGCTGGAATAAAACCACTTGGACAAAAAGCGGCAGCCTGGGGGCTTTCAGCATGACTGGTTGTGTTTCTGAGACCTTAAACAGAAAAAAAAAATAACTAAAGAAACTGGAGAGACCCCCCCCCCCCCCCCCAAAAGAAAAATCCCAGCCACAAGCCTGCTAGTCACACACTGCTGACGTAGCTATGGTCTTGCTGCAGGGCTTAGGTTTTTTTTTATCCAACCCACCTGCACCCTGCTGTATTCCGCAATCCTGCAGGAGATCCCAGAAACTGGCATTAAATCCAAGGGCTGCAGGACCTCACAATACAGTAGCTGGAATTTGAAAGACTGGAGAGCATTCACCAACGAAATTCCTAAGCTCTTCCCTCCTGACTCCCGAATGCTGAGGGCAGATTTAGGGCATCGTAAATGGGTCTGCCTTACAGTCCCCCTGTCCTGTTTACGCATGTATTCCCCTCTTTTAGCTTTCTACGTAACACATGTCAACCGCTCCAAAAGATTCCTCGAGGGCGATATACCAAGCATTTCGTAAACTTTAAAACTGTAGCTTACGTTTGCAGGGCGGTGACAGTAGAGGCAGCTCCTTACCTGTGTTATTAGTCAGCTGGAAAGTGATCGATTTATCCGGAATCCCACAGACGTTTCTGACGGACACTTGGCAGCTGTAACTGGCATAGTCCTGGGGCCTTAAGTTCTTCACCTTCAAAACTTTTGTTTCACCCTGTGCAATGTGAAGGGAGAGTAAACCGTGTTATTAAATATAGCTCAGGAAAACGCTTTGATAACTGAGGCTGATCTGGGATGCGCCCTGACTGCCAAGCGCCACGGCGGGAGAGAGGAGAAGCAGGAGCACAGAAACAGACTTTGAAATGTTTGTAAAATATTGTCAGGCATTAACTATTTTCTCTGATGTGGCAAGGCAGGCACAGTGGAGACGGAAGGCCTTGTTATGGTTAAGGACTAAAGCCTTGGTTGTGGGTGCAACAATGTTTTCTGAGGTTTCCTTGTCAACGCCTGATCACTTATGAAAACGATAAGTGTGTTTTTCTCGACCCTCTGCATTTGGAAAATTTTCTTAAGGATAAACCGGTGCTTCAGCAAAATGTTTGACTATTAGGTTGGAGGACTTGGAGTGTTAAATTTTGATGATATCTGTTCTGCTTCTTTGGGGGGAGGGGGTGGTTTTTTTTTTAAAGGTTATTTTGATCAGGCTTTGCTACAGCCTAGGAACTCTCATAATGTGGTCTAGTCCATACGCTGTCGTAATGAAACAATAGAAAATCCAGAAACAATCAAAAAATAAAAAGAAACACTTCATAGTAACTATGTTACTATCAGGGGAATTTTCAAAAAACAAGGGCGTCCACCTTCCGACACAAATCGGGAGATGGGTGTCCTTCTCTCAGGGTCATGCATAATCGAAAGCCGATTTTGGGCGCCCTCAACTGCTTTCCGTCACGGGTGCGACCAAAGTTCTCGGGGGCGTGTCGGCACCATACCGAAGGTGGGACTGGGGCGTGATTAAGAGATGGGCGGAGAACAGCTGATGCAAACGTTGAAAGACACGTGGTTTGTTGATCTACGAGGTGGGTCTTTAAAAAGACCTTTTCAAAGAAACTTGCTCGTAGACAATTGGATTGCCAGCGTGAAGCAAAAAAGCTGTTCTCCGGTGACTGAGCAACAGACCCATTATATGGATCACCGTACCACGTAGATTTAAACGTTTGTATCAGCTGTTCTCCGTCGACTGAGACTCCTGATGCAGGCCTAACGGCCGAAACATGTTTGTGTCGAGTCTTTTTTCACCAATAAACAAGTGTTTTTAAGATCAATCTATCCAGTTTTTGGTGTTCCGTGGTCCAACATTCCACTTTCTCCTAAACCTGTAAAATACTCTCAAAATAAAACACGTAGGGCCTGATTTTCAAAGGAGTTATGCTTCTAACTTTGGGCCTCCCAGTGTGGTAATGCCAACAAAGCTCTTTCACTTTGAACGGGCTCCGTCAGCGCTGCCACGCAGGGACCACTGGCGAGGCTTGAAAAAAGTGTTCCTTTGAGAGTTATGGTTCTGAATTGGCCAAGTGTCTAAATTTTTATTCAGAATTTAACTAGAACTAAATTTAGGAACATATTGGGCAGGATTTGATGCTCAAGTTGGGTATCAAACAGATCTGCGTTAACCCCGGGATTCTATACATCACGCCTCTATTTCTATGTGGAAATTGAAGCGTATTGTATAACCGCGCGCATAACTGTAATTGGTTAATCAGCGTTGTCAATTGGACGTTAACAACAATTATCAGCACTAATTGGCATTACGATTTCCATGCACAACTCGCTAAGTGTATTCTGTAACATGGTGCGCCTAAATTCTAAGTCGCATATCTCCCCTCAGCCGCCTTTTCTCCAAGCTGAAGAGCCCTAGCCGCTTTAGCCTTTCCTCATAGGGAAGTCATCCCATCCCCTTTATCATTTTCGTCGCCCCTTCTCTGCACCTTTTCTAATTCCACAATATCCTTTTTGAGATGCGGCGACCAGAATTGAACACAATATTCGAGGTGCGGTCGCACCATGGAGCAATACAAAGGCATTAGAACATCCTCATTTTTGTTTTCCATTAATTTCCGAATAAGCCATTTAGACAACTGCAATGGAACTTATGAGGGATGCAAAGAACAAACATTAAAGAAACTTCAGACCGCTCAAAACACGGCAGCTAGACTTATCTTTGGAAAAACGCGATTTGAAAGCGCAAAACCCCTCTGCAAAAAACTACACTGACTCCCAATCAAAGAACGCATTGCTTTCAAAATCTGCACTCTGGTTCACAAAATTATCTACGGTGAAGCCCCGGGATACATGACAGACCTGATCGACCTACCAACTAGAAAACACATCCAAATCAGCACGAACATATCTAAATCTGCACTACCCAAGCTGCAAAGGACTCAAATACAAATCAACTTACGCATCCAGTTTTTCCTACATAAGCACACAACTGTGGAACGCATTACCAAAAGCCTTGAAAACTACGTACGACCACCTAAACTTCCGGAAAAAACTAAAAACTAACCTGTTTAAAAAGGCATACCCTACCGATCCAACATAAATGCCTGATCTCTGCAACACAACAAAACTAAAGAACGTAATGGACATAACACAACTCTTCCGTTGTACGATTCCCTAATGTGGCTGTGTCACAAGAACTTTGTCTTACCACAATATCACTTTGTATTTGTTTACACCAGAGTCTGTAACACCTCTCCGGTACTATGTGAGCCACATTGAGCCTACAAATAGGTGGGAAAATGTGGGATACAAATAAATAAATAAATAGTTGAAAAGGGGGCATGGGTGTTTCTAAAATTTATGCGCATTATTATAGAATACACCCACTCTGCACCTAATTTAGGCCACGACTAAATTTGATCGCACGGAGAGAAGCGCTTGGCGTATTCTATAAACCGCATGTGTTTTTGACACACACTGAGGCCCCCTTTTATTACAGCGGGGAAAAGGCCATTTCGGAGGGGGGAGGAGGAGAACTTACCACCACCCATTGAGGAGATAGTAAGGGCTCCCACGTTAACCCGGCAGTACATGGCACTCCACGATTACTGCCAGGTAAAAACTGAATCTACAAAAATAGAAATATTTTTGTATCGTTAGAAAGGGCATGTGCCAGGGGTAGGAATTACTGCCTGGCTCCAGCAGTAGGTTCTGGAATAGCGAGCGGTAACCTGCATTGGCTTTACCTCGCATAGTAAAGAAGCCCCTACGCTGCCCTGTCACCGACCCCCTTCTCTCTTACAGCCCCGCCTCTCTGATGTACTTCCTGTTTCCTCGGAGGTGGGGGTGGGCCATAGCACAGAGAAGGGCAGCATATGGGAAACCGCTGCCGCCCCCCCCCCCGACTTTTGGAAAGCCAGAAAAGAAGGTAAATTCGGGGAAGGAAGGAAGGGGAAGATGAGACTGTGGAGGCAGAGCAGAGCCGGGGCAACAGACCATCCCCTTGCCTCAGGTGGCAGACCGTCCCTATCGCCTCAGATGGCAGACCGTCCCCTCAGCTTAGACGGCAGAACGTCCCTATCGCCTGCGTTGGGCCGCCCCTGCACCTAGTACCAATTCTGTAATGGCTTCTTAGTTCCAAGATCATACTATAAAATACTAGAAAATGTGGGCGTTAGCTCACCTAAGCTTTAAGTCTGCCCTTACACCAGCCTAAGTAATTTATAACATTCAATAAACTGTGTGTGTAACGGAGAGACATGGCCCTGTCCTGCCCATGTGTAGCTCCTCTGTTAGAATAGCGCCTCGTGGACACAGGCACCTGTATTATCCTACACGCTCCAAAATCTGGAGAAACGAACGGCAGGTAGGCCTACATTTATAAGCACAGCTTAAGGGGCTAAATTAAGAGTAGAAACTTAAAAAGCCCAGCTTTTGTGCAATATCTGATTAGCTGGATTTTACTTCCTAATTTATTTGGATCTGACCTTCCCTTCTTTAAGAGGAACAGATATAAAGATGTTGCTGCTCTACCATATTTGTCAGCTAAATGGTGGAGTGTTATATATTTTTATTTTGTTACATTTGTACCCCACGCTTTCCCACTCATGGCAGGCTCAATGCGGCTTACATGGGCAATGGAAGGTTAAGTGACTTGCCCAGAGTCACAAGGAGCTGCCTGTGCCTGAAGTAGGAATTGAACTCAGTTCCTTAGTTCCCTAGGACCAAAGTCCACCACCCTAACCACTAGGCCACTCTTCCACTGTTGCTACTATTTGAGATTCTACATGGAATGTTGCTATTCCACTAGCAACATTCCATGTAGAAGTCGGCCCTTGCAGATCATCAATGTGGCCGCGCAGGCTTCTGCTTCTGTGAGTCTGACGTCCTGCACGTACGTGCAGGACGTCAGACTCACAGAAACAGAAGCCTGCGCAGCCTTCTACATGGAATGTTGCTAGTGGAATAGCAACATTCCATGTAGAATCTCCCATAGTAGCAACAGAATCTCAATAGTAGCAACATTCCATGTAGAACCTCAAAGAGTAGCAACATTCCATGTAGAATCTCCAATAGTATCTATTTTATTTTTGTTACATTTGTACCCTGCGCTTTCCCACTCATGGCAGGCTCAATGCGGTCTTACATGGGGCAATGGAGGGTTAAGTGACTTGCCCAGAGTCACAAGGAGCTGCCTGTGCCTGAAGTAGGAATTGAACTCAGTTCCTTAGTTCCCCAGGACCAAAGTCCACCACCCTAACCACTAGGCCACTCTTCCACTGTTGCTACTATTTGAGATTCTACATGGAATGTTGCTATTCCACTAGAAGTCGGCCCTTGCAGATCACCAATGTGGCCGCGCAGGCTTCTGCTTCTGTGAGTCTGACGTCCTGCACGTACATGCAGGACGTCAGACTCACAGAAACAGAAGCCTGCGCAGCCTTCTACATGGAATGTTGCTAGTGGAATAGCAACATTCCAAGTAGAATCTCCAATAGTAGCAACATTCCATGTAGAATCTCCAATAGCCAATAGTAGCAACATTCCATGTAGGATCTCCAAGAGTAGCAACATTCCATGTAGAATCTCCAATAGTATCTATTTTATTTTTGTTACATTTGTACCCTGCGCTTTCCCACTCATGGCAGGCTCAATGCGGCTTACATGGGGCAATGGAGGGTTAAGTGACTTGCCCAGAGTCACAAGGAGCTGCCTGTGCCTGAAGTGGGAATCCAACTCAGTTCCCCAGGACCAAAGTCCACCACCCTAACCACTAGGCCACTCTTCCACTGTTGCTACTATTTGAGATTCTACATGGAATGTTACTATTCCACTAGAAGTCGGCCCTTGCAGATCACCAATGTGGCCGCGCAGGCTTCTGCTTCTGTGAGTCTGACGTCCTGCACGTACATGCAGGACGTCAGACTCACAGAAACAGAAGCCTGCGCAGCCTTCTACATGGAATGTTGCTAGTGGAATAGCAACATTCCATGTAGAATCTCCCATAGTAGCAACAGAATCTCAATAGTAGCAACATTCCATGTAGAACCTCAAAGAGTAGCAACATTCCATGTAGAATCTCCAATAGTATCTATTTTATTTTTGTTACATTTGTACCCTGCGCTTTCCCACTCATGGCAGGCTCAATGCGGCTTACATGGGGCAATGGAGGGTTAAGTGACTTGCCCAGAGTCACAAGGAGCTGCCTGTGCCTGAAGTAGGAATTGAACTCAGTTCCTTAGTTCCCCAGGACCAAAGTCCACCACCCTAACCACTAGGCCACTCTTCCACTGTTGCTACTATTTGAGATTCTACATGGAATGTTGCTATTCCACTAGAAGTCGGCCCTTGCAGATCACCAATGTGGCCGCGCAGGCTTCTGCTTCTGTGAGTCTGACGTCCTGCACGTACATGCAGGACGTCAGACTCACAGAAACAGAAGCCTGCGCAGCCTTCTACATGGAATGTTGCTAGTGGAATAGCAACATTCCAAGTAGAATCTCCAATAGTAGCAACATTCCATGTAGAATCTCCAATAGCCAATAGTAGCAACATTCCATGTAGGATCTCCAATAGTAGCAACATTCCATGTAGAATCTCCAATAGCCAATAGTAGCAACATTCCATGTAGGATCTCCAAGAGTAGCAACATTCCATGTAGAATCTCCAATAGTATCTATTTTATTTTTGTTACATTTGTACCCTGCGCTTTCCCACTCATGGCAGGCTCAATGCGGCTTACATGGGGCAATGGAGGGTTAAGTGACTTGCCCAGAGTCACAAGGAGCTGCCTGTGCCTGAAGTGGGAATAGAACTCAGTTCCTCAGTTCCCCAGGACCAAAGTCCACCACCCTAACCACTAGGCCACTCCTCCACTTATATTATTATTACTACTACTACTACTATTACTACTTATCATTTATATATCATTTATATTCCAAATAAGGGCCTATTTCTTGTTTTGTAAAGCATTGAAAATGTATTTGTTTGACAGAGATGTTTTAGGCAAAATCTGAAGAGGCATATATATTTTTTTTCCTTTCTTCTTGTCTTTCAAATTGTAATTCCTGGTATGTCCAGCTTTCTGGCTATGTAAATCGCACTGAACTCTGTTGGGTATGTTGCTTGCGATCCATAAGAAATAAAGCAAAGTAAAGTTAATACTGGGTTCAAAGTTGTCGCAAGGCCCCAGTCCTACTAGAATTCAGCTCTGATTCCACAAGACTTTTGCATACTTATTTATTTCAAAATCATTTATCGTCTAATAAAATGCCAGGCGGTTGCCGACAAAGTTACGCATGAAACGGAGTGCTTAGGTTCTCAGATATCTTCACTCTTCGGCTGAACGTTTCAAGGCCTCTTTTCAGATCCTCCCAGAGACCTCAGGGAGAAAGACCCCCATCCCCCAAACTGCTCTGGTTGTCAAGATTATGTGAACGGAATATTCATGAGCTATATTTGCATACACCTGCTACAGTCACCACGTTCCTTTACAGAGCACCTCTTTCCTAAGGCTTCCCCTCCCCCCTCCCCCTCCTTCGTTATACTATATGCCTATGGGAACACAGCTTCCTTATCTGTGGAGGATCAGAGTCCAGAGCCAGTGCTGTAGACCAAATCCAGGGGGACCTCCTGGCTCTAAGGGGCCCTTTTAAGGCTTATCCAGAACTATCGCCAGGAGACCGGTAGTACTTCCCACCCCTAGCGCGTACCATTTCTGGCGCTATAAAAATATGACCTATTTTTGTAGCGCTGGAACTTAACCAGGACACAAGCCAGCCAGCCATGTTTTCAGGATACCCAGAATGAATATGCATGAAATGGAGGCCCTGCATGCAAATGTATCTCATACATATTCATTGTACACAATAACAGGGTTAAATCGTTTAAATGCAGATCTAATAGCCTGACGGGGATATCCACGCTCTATGAATCTATCAGACATGTATCTAGCCTGCTGCACACAGGCTTGCTGATCGGAACATAATCTTTGGATACGCAAAAACTGACCAATGGGAATGCTTTCCTTTAATTTCCGGGGGTGATGGCTTTGGAAATGCAATATGGTATTCCTATCTGTCGCCTTTCCAAAAATATCGGCGCTACGGAATGGACATATACTGTGATTACTGCATTAACAGCATATATATGGACATATGAGAATGCCATTTGAAGCTGAATACAAGTTTGGGTATGTGTTGGTGTTAAACCAGGGGCGATTTGATCACCGAGTTTAGTCCTCAGTAGTAGTATGGACAAAGGTTTGTCTCTGTTACATGTATAATTCATTGGGAAAGTCTTTAGGAAAGTGTGCATGATTAGGCATGATAAGTTGTAGTAACAAAGCTATTTGCGATATTGTGATGTGAGTTGTTTAATTAAAAAAATTAAATATTGGATATTGTTAAAAAAATGTATTAGTCATACTGGTAGATACATATTCATTGTGGAGATCTTGAAAACCAGACTGGCTTGGTGTGTCCTGAGGGCTGGGTTAAGAACTCCTGGGCAAGGGGCAAGATCTGCAAAAAAAAAACAACTTTGTGACGGGGACTCCACCTAGGCAGGGAGGGGTGTCTAAGCTCCCAGTCCCCGATAAGCAGGGAATACGCTACGGCCTTCACTGTGAAGCATTTTCTTGCCATTTCAGCTTCTACTTTCTGCTAGAATATATTTCTTGCCTACAGGATACAGCAGATAATATCTTCAGAGCTCCCAAATTAGCCAATTCCACCAGGAAGAAGTTTTGGCTAAGTCCTGGTTTTGAATTTATATTGCAAAGCAGTGTGGGAGTTGTAGTGCCTGGTTCTACCCATTGAAACCGATACTACAGGTCACGTGATGTGCCAGGAAAGGGTTGCCTGAATCTTAGGAACAACCTAGAATATCCCTCTTGGATAGGGTTACCATTTTTTTGTCTCCCAAAAAGGAGGACACATGCCCCGCCCCTACTACACACCCACCCCGCCTCTTTCACACCCCACGCCGCCCCCTTTCACACCCTCGCTCCGCCCCCCTGACACACCCTCACTCCGCCCCGTCATGTTTTCCCTCTTCCCGTCACATACCCCGTTGCCCCTCCCCCTCCCCCTCCCCATCACCCTGCCTCCCCTTACCTTACTACTGCCCTGGTGGTCTAGTGACCTCTTCGGGGCAGGAAAGAGCCCCCTCTTTCCTGCCCGGAACCCTGCCCTGCATGCATCCTTCCTGTTCCTGATTCTCAGTGCTGATTCAAAATGGCAGCTGAGAGTTGAAGTCTTGCAAGGTCACTTCAACTCTTGGCGGCCATTTTGAATCGGCGCCGAGGATCAGGAACAGGAAGGATGCATGCAGGGCAGCGCTCTGGGCAGGAAAGAGGGGGCTCTTTCCTGCCCTGAAGGCGGAAGAGGTCACTAGACCACCAGGGCACTAGTAAGTAAGGGGAGGGGAGGCTAGCAATCTGCCCATTTGTCCAGAAATCCAGACAAACGGGCAGATTGGCAAAACCAGCCCGGTTGCCCGGACATGCCCTCAAAAAGAGGCCATGTCCAGGTAAATCCGGACATATAGTAACCCTACTCTTGGAACAGGATGACTCAGGGCAGGCTTAACAGCTGGACCAGGTGAGGCTCTGACACAGGGCGTCGGTAACTAAGGGCGTCAAAATAACCAGCCTCTGGCCTCACCTGATCTATAAGTTTAGCCTTTCCTTCCCCCTCCCTCCCAGGCCGGTCTCTCCTCTTTTTTCTTTCTCTCCCCCCAGGTCCAGCACTGCTCCCTCACCTCTCTTACTCCCCCCACAGTCCTGAAAGTTTATGTTGGTTACCGGAGGCGGCAGAAGCACCATGACAGGCTGCTTTCAGCCTGCCCCTGGATCTTCCCTCTGCAATGTCTAGCCTCCTCTGATGCAATTTCCTGTGGGCGGGACGCAGCTGAGGGAAAACCCAGGGGCTGGCCGAAGGCAGCCTGTCATGCTGCTGCTGCTGCTGTCGCTAGTGACCGACATAAACTACAGGACCGTGGGGGAGCGAGAGAGGCGAGGGCAGTGGTGTAGCTACTATGGGGCCACGGGGGCCTGGGACCCCGTAGATTTGGCCCTGGACCCCCCTGCCGACGACCCTCTCAACCCCCCCCCCCTCCCGTCGCCAACCTGCCGTCGCCATCTGCTACCTTTGCTGGTGGGGGAAGGAAGAAGGCTTTGGCTGGTGGGGGTTGGGGGTCCCTTGCCAGCAAAAGTAGCAGACGGCGACGGCGGGTTGGCGGTGGGAGGGGGGAATGAGAGGGTCGTTGGGGGGGGGGGTCAAAGTTGTTGTTGGTGGTGTTGGTGGCGGCGGGGGTGTCGGCAATGGTGGTGGGGGGTGTCGGCAATGGCGTTGGGGGAGGGGTCGACGGCGCCGGGGGAGGCTAAAATGTGCCCCCTCACCTCAGGCTCTGGACCCCCCTTCCGCCGAAGTCTGGCTACGCCCCTGGGTGAGGGAGCAGTGCCAGACCCGCAGGAAGGAGGACAGAGGAGGGGGAAAGAGAAACTGGATTGGGGACGGTGGGGGGCGAGAGATGCCAGCCCAAGGGAGGGAGCGTTTACAAACTCACAGGGGAAAGGGGGATGGAAGGGGCGCCGGAAGTGATGTGATGGGGAGGGGCGGGGGTGCCACCAAAGCAAATTGGCTTTGAGTACCACTGTCCCTTGAGCCGGCCCTGGGGTGACTACACAGCTCTGCATCTTATCTGCTTCAGCTTCTAGTAAAGGTCAGAATGACTCAATCTTCCAGGCAAGAGGAGACCTATAAAATTCCTTTTGGGCTGGAAAAGAGGCCCATGGGACTGTGAGAAAGACCGGGCTGTCTTAAAAGAAAAGAATGTTTGATCCCCCGGGCAACATGTCATATGGCAGATTGCAGCAGTCTGCTTTTCACTGTAACCCCCCCCCCCCCCCCCCATTAAACCCCCAAATCTCAACTGGAAGTAAGGATCCCACTTGTCGTAGACTAGTAGGGATGAAGTCTGTGTCTCACCTGTGTGTACAGAGGTTCGTAAATGTCCACGCCATTGTCCTGGTTGTGAGAGAGGGTCTCGGCCCCCCGTTTCCAGATGAAGCGAGCGGGTGGATTGGAGTTGACAGTACAGCGCAGGAAGACGGTCTTCTCTTGGTAAAAGCTGCCCCGCACGTCGCTGATGGTTTGATGCACTGTTAGGATGGGTTCGTCTAGATCTGGAAGGGAGGGGGGCCTGCAGTTGGAATTACAGACACTCTGGGAAGAGATCAGAGCTGAGACTGGGGGAGAAGAAAGCAAACCCCTACACATTCACGAACAATATGAAAGACCGACTTTCTGCTGAGCAGGGGCGTAGCCAGATGGCCAATTTTGGGTGGGCCTGAGCCCAAGGTGGGTGGGCATGGAATTTGCCCCCTCCCTGGTCCCCCTCTGCTTTTCTCCTCTCTCCACCCAGTGGTGTGCTGGAGCAGGCTCTCACAGGCTCTCGAGAGCCGTTTGTTAAGTTTTTAAGAATTCTGGGAGCCGGTTCTCCATGGCTACTTCAACAAATGGATCCCAAAATGTGGGCTTGGGCCCCTCCTGAATTCTCTTTTACTTTGCTGGCGAGAGAGAGCCCCCTGTTAACAATTTACCAGCACACCCCTGTCTCCACCCCTCCCTTTCCACAAACGCCAAATATTAAATACTGGAGCTGACAGGGATCCCCAAACTCTGCCAGCTGAAGATTTCCTCCTGCTCCTCGATCAGCCAGCACTCTTTCACACGGCAGCCGGTAGCACTTGCCTCAAACTCAGTTTTGCCAGATGGAAAAAATTGTTCACGCCCAAAACCAGCCCCAAACTGCACAAAGTCAATTTGCATACGAATGACATCATTTCATAAATATTAATGAGGCCATTTGCATACAAACGACATCATTAAACTCGCCTCCACTGGCCGCGGCCACGGGAAAACTGAGCCAACCCGCAGCTGACGGCCATGGGAAAAAACCGCGGCAGGCGAAAAAAACGCTGGCGGGGCAAGAAAAAGCCCCCCAAAATACCGCAACCCGCACGCGGCGTGAAAAAGCCACAGCGGATCGCGGAAAGGAGCCCAATTGGGCGGGAAATCCGCAGCCTGGCACTGCTGCTGGTAGGCTGTGCATGCTCAGCAGTTTTGTATGTGTGACAACTGAGCATGTGCAGAAGGGCCGGTCTCAGTGTCAGCTCAAGGCAAGTGCTGCTGGTTGAGATTTGGAAGAGTGCAAGCTGCCCAAGGAGAGAAAATCTTCAGCTAGCGAGGTTTGGGGATCCCCAGCAGCCACAGCAAGAGTGTCACAATTTTGGGTGGGCCTGAGTCCAAAGTGGGTGGGTCCCGGCCCACCCAGGCCCACCTGTGGCTACGCCACTGCTGCTGAGACTAGTCAAACAGAAGCTGGTGACAGATATATTGGACGGAGGAGTGGGAAGGAACCTCTTATCCTAAAATTAACAGAAACAACACTGATGGTCCATTAGATCGAAATCCTGGTGGAAGCACTTCAAGTGAAGGGTCTTTACTCTGGCCCTACCATTGTATCTTTGGACTTGCAGGTGCAGAACAGCAGATCTGTAAGTCCAGAAATACAAAGGTGCAAAGCCAGGGGTGACCCAGCCTGCTCCGGGTGGCTCGGGCTGCGTTCGGCATGCTGCGTTCCTTCTTCAGCCCAGCTAAGCTACCTGTTTATAAGAAGATTACAGTAGAATACAGTCAGAATAAAAAATCAAGAGCAGCCCAAAGCGAAGAGAGGCCGAACATGCAGGCACTGGGTAGATGTTTCCAGCCTCCTACCGGGGCTTGGTTCACTGGCACATAGGCAGGCAAGGGCTGATGTTAGGCTCCTCGACTATCTTTGTGTCATGGACCACAAGGCTGAGACCCCTGCAATGCAAAGAACAGGGCTCTGAAAGGTAGAAAAATCACAAAATCATAGACACGTTACAGCAGAACATAAAAGAGAAGACAGGTTTAAAAGTGAGTTATGGGTAACAAGCTGACTTCTTGGAGATGTTACACATGTCACCCTCCAGCTACTCTCTCCTCCAAGATAGAAATGAAAACTCTCTCTCCCTCCCTCCCTTCCTGGTGGCTCAGTGACCCACCTTGCTCCTCTCAGATGAATGACGGGGTCAGGAATAACTTGTGGCCAATTGCTGCCTGCTCCGTCTGTCTGTCCGTCACCCCACCCTCCCACCCTGTTAACTGCTGTCGCTATTAGAAAGTAGAAAACTCTAGGAGACCATCCCTGGTTTGCAGAAATTCCCAAGGTTGTGGTACATAACAGACAGGTGCACAGAGGTTACTGCAGGTACCTGTCATCCTATTTGAGTAACCACTGCCTCCTAAGGATCCTGTAAGAGGAGAAGGACTCAGCTTTATCACTTCATCCAAAATGCGTCCAGATCTGACAAAGCAACACATTCCTTCTATGAACCATATGCACAAGGACACGCCTGGAGAGCCTTAACGTCTCTTGGGAAGGTCTGTAAAGAAGTCCAGGTCTCTGGTGCTTTTCTGCCAAAATGTTTTCCAAGTGCCGATGCTGCCTCTAAGGACTAAGCATTTTATTCCTAAGAGATGGTTCAACCCGCTATCCTGAACTGCACAAACCATGAGCCATCTTTAAGCCTGGAAGATTCGCAGAATGTGTACACAGGGCTTCCATGCCGCCTCACAAGATCTGCATTAGCCCTTTAAGAAAACATCTCCTACAGATATCCATTTCTGAAACACAAGTACTACAAGATTTAAATGCATGCATGCAACAGGTATGACACGTGTTTCACAGCCATTGAGGAGACACAGATAACGTGGCTTTTAAATGTATACACTACATGCAAAATAGATACTGAAAGTTTTACCTTTAATCCTTGCTCACAATACACATATATTAAAACCTTTAAATCCACAGGTGCAGCACAGATACTGCAAGCTTTAAAATCATGTATTAAGCTCCATACCATGTTTTATATCCATATTTATAGCACACGGTGGTTAATCACTCCAAATAAATAAATTCCTGAGTATTTCCAGTGCAGGCATGCTGCGTGCATACTGTAGGGTTGAAATTATGCTTCTAGCATGCAGGTATTCATGGATTAAGGTAGGGGAAGAAACTGGAGAACTGTCCATCCCTTTCTGGCCTTTATCTGATGACTGTCAGATGAGCCCTCCGGGAACACAGAACCACCTCAGTGGCGTAGCAAGGGCGGACGGTGGGGGCGGTCCGCCCCGGGTGTCAACGGGTGGGGGGGTGCTCCGCTCCATCCATCCACACTCCCCCATTGGCATGGAACCACCTCCCCCCCCCCGACACAGTCCCCACCTGCCAACCAGGTTCCAGCTCCGTCCACCCCAGCGTGGCGCCTCACATCTGCAGCGCTGCTGTAAAAAGAAGAAAATCGCCTCCTCGTTGGCCCTTCCCTCACTGTGTCCCACCCTCTGACATAACTTCCTATTTCCTCGAGGGTGGGACACAGTGAGGGAAGGGCCGACGAGGAGGCGATTTTCTTCTTTTTACAGCAGCGCTGCAGATGCGAGGCGCCACGCTGGGGTGAATGGAGCTGGAACCTGGTTGGCAGGTGGGGACTGCGTCGGGGGGGGGGGGAGCCGGCGCCACGCTGTGGTGGACGGAGCTGGAACTTGGAAGGCAGGTGGGGACTGTGTCATGTGTGTGTGTAGGGGGGGGGTGCCGTGTTGCCCTGCACCCGGGGGGGGGGGGGGGGGTGAGCAGTGGCGATCCGCCCTGGGTGTGAGGCAACCATGGAACGCCACTGCACCTCCTGTACCAGAATGTAACTGGCTTTGATAAATGCAGCAAATTGTAAAATGCCTAAAACCCATTATTTAAACTACAGAGAGCCCACCAAATATTGAAAGAGATCCATTACACCTTATGAAAGCCAGGAGGTGACTCTCCTTGGCACAATGCAAGAATGAAGAGTTTTAGCAGTGAATCTGAGATGGTACCGACATCCCCTGGCACCCAGCCGAGGCTCATTCCTATATATAAGTACATAAGTACATAAGTATTCCACACTGGGACAGACCAAAGGTCCATCGAGCCCGGCATCCTGTTTCCAACAGTGGCCAATCCAGGTCACAAATACCTGGCAAGATCCCCCCAAAAAGTTCAATACATTTTATGCTGCTTATCCCAGAAATAAGCAGTGGATTTTCCCCAAGTCAATTTAATAATGGTCTATGGACATTTCCTTTAGGAAGCCGTCCTGACCTTTTTTAAACACCGCTAAGCTAACCACATTTACCACATTCTCTGGCAATGAATTCCAGAGTTTAATTACACAGTGAGTGAAGACAAATTTTCTCAGATTCATATTAAATTCACTATGTCCAGATTATGCGCACAAATACCCCAATCAGAGACATCAACCCCCATTGCTTCACTGTGTCTACTGAAAGGAGGAGCATTAACCTCCCCCTGTCTTTGCCTCTATATATAAATTTACTCCGCTGATGTGCAGGTCAAACTGTCAGCTATGCTCCAAAAAACATATCTGTTCGCCTTTTCGGTTGATTTGCCAACTGGTTTCATGTCTTTCAAGACTACTCTATGTTATCCCACCAAAAAAAAAAAATCACACCTCACCAACTTTAACTGAAAATGAAAATACAAGCGATTTTTCCACGGGATGCAGAGACAGAAATTCACTGTATCTTTCACTGGACAGAATCATGTTCACAGTATTCTGGCGATTGCCCTGAGCCCCCTGGAAGAGTCTGAACACATCCGTCTCTCTGTTGGGGAAAGTTGGCTTGCTGTGAACCAGCAACGACGATGCTTTCTGCATTGCTGAGCATGGCGGGGAGGGCAGGGGAGTGAATGTACCAGGGAAATGAAATTTCCAGTGGCACTGCCTTTTTCTCTCTCAAAGGAATGAAGAGAAAAACAAAACAAAACAAACTAACTAAAATTTAATCTGTTTCCCCTTCGTTCTGTCTTCACAATAGGAAATTTCATTAGAATTTCTTGTTTCATTTGTTTTTGGCAGATCTTTAAGCTGGAAATTGAGAGAAGCCAGGATTATAAAGCACTTAGAAACGCGGCATTTTTAGCCACCTTAATAGACTGACAGGTGATGCAGACATGGGCTCTTATAAGATAACATGTCATCTCTTGCTGGTTCAGGTACAGTGAACTTATGAGCCTGGTGGAGTATTATCTTACACCGTAAGATACATCCCTCACTTAAAGCACTGAGTGGTAAGAGCAGAGCAGGAACGAAGTGATGCTAAAAATGTCAGACAGTGCCTGGTACTGCTTAATGTCTCCTGGGATGAAGTCCATGGTTCTGAGGCTCAATAACAACATCCATTCCCTCTCTCATTTCAACCAGTCAGTGGAGAAAAGAAACTTTCTATCAAACAATTCCGCTGGGTGCTCTCAACCGTGCAAAACTCTCTTCCCCGAAGAGTTGTAAGATAATAGGACCGAGGTGGCAACACGAGCTTATACGGTCACTTCTGTCAGCAGAGGGGAACATTAAAATTTAACTTCGGCATTGACAAAACCATAAAAAAAACCAAACAACTGAGAAAGAGACTGCAGAGGACAGCACAGAGCAGTCAAAGAGACGTTAATCATCTCAGAAACAGCAGAAAACCAACTCACTTTTTTGTCAGAGAGGGGCAATCCAGGGAGCAAGGGGACAGGAAAAGGAAAGACAGTCTTCCTTCCCTTACAGAAACCTGATAGTTCAGGACATATGGTAGAGAAAAAACTGGGTTGGAAACCCTCCCCACCCCATGGAAGCAGAGTAAAGCTGAATTCTGCAGGGCGCAAATGAAGTTTAATCAAATGTCTCCGTGGGAAATACTGCTTATTAAGCCAATGTTCGCATATTAACAATCTGATGGCACTAGTAATGCAACCCCTGATTTCTTAGCTTGACAGCAGTACACTGGTGGCACAGTGACACTACATAAAGTACATAAGTACATTAGTATTGCCATACTGGAAAAGACCAAAGGTCCATGAAGCCCAGCATCCTGCTTCCAACAGTGGCCAATCCAGGTCACAAATACCTGGCAAGATCCCCAAAAAGTACAAAACATTCTATACTGCTTATCCCAGAAATAGTGGATTTTCCCCAAGTCCATTTAATAACGGTCTATGGACCTTTCCTTTAGGAAGCCGTCCAAACCTTTTTAAAACTCCGCTAAGCTAACCGCCTTTACCACATTCTCTGGCAACGAATTCCAGAGTTTAATTACACGTTGAGTGAAGAAACATTTTCTCCGATTCGTTTTAAATTTACTACATTGTAGCTTCATCGCATACCTCCTAGTCCTAGTATTTTTGGAAAGCGTGAACAGACGCTTCACATCTACCTGTTCAACTCCACTCATTATTTTATAGACCTCTATCATATCTCCCCTCAGCCGCCTTTCCTCATAGGGAAGTTGTCCCATCCCCTTTATCATTTTCGTCGCCCTTCACTCCAAATGGACACTCCAGTCAAGCTTGAAACTGATGTGGGTTTTCACCTGTGCAGGGGCAGCTCTAGGCCAAGGTGGCTATATCGCGGAAGGAGACAGAGTCCCAGAGGGAGCAATAACTTTTCTTGAAGATGTAAATGTTCTGAATGATATGGAACAGTCTCAGTGCCAGGATATGAAAACTGTTTTCAAAATGTAGAGCCACGGAAAGTTTCAATTCCAGTATTTGGCCTGGACCTGACCGAGTTGAGACCTGACATTGTGGTAGCACTGAATCTAAGCTTGTGGTGGGTATGGCACTGTTCTAGGTCCTCTCTCTCTCTAGATCCAAAGATCCCTGTGAGCAGATTCTGGTTCTGGTCAGGTCTAGGCAGTATCAACAGTGCATAAGCTCTAGAGACTCTTAAGCCTGTGTAATAACAGTCAAACAGTAGAACATCCCATATTATGATCTTGCCTGATCTTGGACAGACCAAGGCAGAGGCACAGCCATGGGGTCAGCCACAGCTCCCCATCCCTACTTTGGAGTCAGGCTGGCCCAGTAAGTAGCACAGATCAATGAGAAGAGAACTGGAGGCGACATTAATGTGTGCGTACCTGAGCTAAGCTCAGGCTCCATCAAAGCTCAGTTCTGGCTATTCCACTGGACTAAGGTCTCTTTCTGCTCACTAATCAAGACAACACAGTTCTCTGTTCCCCTCACCTTGACGGAAATTTTCATGGTTATGATATAAATTATCTGTCCACCCAGGAGAGGCATCAACTATAACTCTACAGAATCAACGGGGATGCCGACTCTTTCAGTTTTAAGAAGGATTAAGCCATTGGATGATCAATGTGCCAAGTGTTCAGCCAATGGTGCACATCTTGGCCATACGTTTTGGGCCTGCCCACGTATTCAAGCTTACTGGACCTGCTTGGCTCATCATGCCTCTCAGTTTTGGACATTTAAGTGGTCACCATCTTTTCTCTCCAACTATTTGATGTTCTCTCCATCCAGAGACAGCCGCCACCAGGCCTCCGTGCTTTTTTAAAGCATACAGTGTTGATGGCCAACATGGCAATATTACAACTTTGGCTCTCATCAGACGTCCCCATGGTATCGCATTGGAGATCTATAATGATTATGCGCAGTGCCCTGCGGAATAAAGGGGATTTCTGATTTGTCCTCTTCGAAGGGAGACCAGTTTCTCAAAATTTGGGTACCTTTTTGGGACACCTTGATGCCTATGGTGTGTAGCCAGACCTTGAATGCGCAGGTGGGTTATTCAGGTAGGGTGGGAGGGAGGGACATGTTAACGTACCCCATTTGGCACTGTATTTGTTTGCATTACTCATGTTGATTGTTTCCGTTGACAATAAAAATACTATTTTGAAACAACAACAACAACAAAAAAGGATTATGCCATGTGAACAGAATGAGCGGCACCCTTTTCAAATTAGGCTCCCGGTACTCACCCAATTAAAAGATCATCTCTTTCAGTCACTCTTCCTGTTTCTTGATCCAGGTTTTTAACCCTCACCTCTGCTCAAGGGAAGTAGAAAATTATGTGCAGCTGGTGCAGCCGCACAGAGTGTGAGAAAGGTGGAGGACAAAATTGTACCTCATCCAATGCCTCCCCTACTTGCCCAGCACCTCTAATTGCTCTCCCTATGCCCCCCTCCTAAGTGCATCTGCCCACCCTGGTGGTCTAGGGTAGGGTAGGCAGCAGCGATCCCTACTCGCAGCTGCCTGTGCCTACTTTGGATTGAAAATAGCAACCATTTTGAATCCAGAACTGGCCACCTTACCCTAGACCACCAGGACATCAGTCAGGTAGATGAGAGAGGGGGGGAGGTGGAGGTGTGTGTGGACTTGGGGGGGGATTCCTCCATGGAGGGGCTCGCAGGATGGGTGGGGATGTTCTGGGGGGATGGGTTTGGAGGGTGGGGGCAGTGGACAAGTCAACAAGGGTGCATTTTTAGCCTGCTACGGCTCTGCCTCTGCTCTAACCTCCTTCATCTCCTCCTCTCCCTCTTCTTAGGCTGAAGACCCTGAGAACAAACATTTACGAGAACAGGATCCCCTTACCCAGAGAGGAGTATCAAGGGTTAAGAATGTAAGCAGAAAAGAGAAAAGAACGGTCTAAGATACTTGCGACTTGGGTATGTGATAAACATATCCTATATAGATGTCAGGGACAAGAACACGGAACCAAGTATGTGATAAGCCCATCCTGCAGGGGACAAAGTTGAAGTCTTAATATAATTTTTGCTTAACCTTGAACTAACGCAATATCTGTTTCCTATCATTGCTTGCTTGTCTCACAAGAACAATAGCTGAACTGCAAATTTATGTGGAACGAATGTCACAGATTATTTATATAAAAGGAACGGAAGCGAAGGAGAGGTCGGGTGAACATCTCTAATTGAGAGAACACTGTGAACCTCTTCCGAAAAGCTTTTACCAATTAACTAACAGTTGTCTCTGTGCGAGATATTCTTTCTCTTGGCCTTTCCCAGGGACGGGAGGCAAGGAGCTGAGCAGGTGTCACCAGCAAACAAGCCCCCTTAATCAGTGGCGTAGCCACAGGTGGGCCTGGGTGGGCCAGGGCCCACCCACTTTGGACTCAGGCCCGCCCAAAATTGTGACACTCTTGCTGTGGCTGGTGGGGATCCCCAAAACCTTGCCAGCTGAAGATTTTCTCTCCTTGGGCACCAGTGCTCTTCCAAATGTCAGCCAGCGGCACTTGCCTGGAGACTGGCCCTTCTGCACATGCTCAGTTTTCACATATGCATAAGCACTGAGCATGCACGACAAGCTGGTAGCAGCATCAGTTTGAGGCAAGTGCTGCCAGCTGCCGTTTGGAAGAGTGCTGGCTGCTCGAGGAGGAGGAGGAAATCTTCAGGAAGCAGGGTTTGGGGATCCCCGCCTGCTCAAGTATTTAATATTTGGGGTCTGTGGGCAGGGAATGGTGGAGAGAGGAGCAAACCAAAGGGGGATTGGGGGGGATGTGAATTCCATGCCCGCCCATCTTGGGCTCAGGCCCACCCAAATTTGACCATCTGGCTACGCCCCTGCCCTTAATATCAGCGTAGAATAATATCAAATATTGAAACGTTTCACTTCTTTCCAAACACATGAAATACTCACTTAACCCTCCATGGCCCCAGGTACAAAATATAATATAGAAACTACTTCGATTGTAACCACAGAAAGTCGGCATATCAAGTCCCATCCCCTTTCCTTTACAAGTCATTTCTCAGCACTCGGGAAACCAGTTCTCAAAGGAAGTGAATAGACACAATGTGAACATATAGAATATACATCTCTCTGAAGCAGATGATGAAGAGGAGAAAGATGTGTTACCAAGTCCATGTGGAGAGTGGATGTCAGTATCGCTCAGCCTCCAGCCACTGCATTGGCCCCATAGTTCTAAAGGTCAACGAGATGTCAGAGGGTCCCAGGACTCAGCCTTACCTAGGACAGAGCTACCCCCAGAGCAAAGAGAACTCAAGAGGATAACAGGGGATTTTATTCAAGGGTTAACCCAAAAACATACATACAAAACAGACCAGGTGGCTACAGGTCATCCAGAGGAGGCAGTCAACTATGTATGTGGACATGTTCTGAAATTACCACAAAGGCCTTATATCCTAGCACAGTGATTCAGCCTGTCCAAGACTTAGAATATCCATGAAGTCTAATGCAGCCCACAGAAAACCGTAAAGAACAGAGAACTGGGGATATACTTTGGAAGCCCTCTATCACAAACACTCATAAAGCAGAGAACATAATTAAGCTTAGCTGTTGTGTAGAGTTGTCTCCAGTTTGTCAATACAACGTCAAACTTCTGAATGAGCTTCTTCAGGCCTACACTTTTTATCAACACTGAAAATTAGAGAGTAATAAGTGTGCCAAGAATGACTAAATATTAGCCTAATCTTCAGTGCTGGAGTCAGACATGGGATTCCACCTCACTGACCCCCCTACCATCCAAGCAAGTGAATTATGGAATTCCACCACACTCATATCTTACCACCAAACCAGTTGAGTCCAAACATGAGATCACATCATCTGCACATCCTAGCACCCAAGCCAGTGGAAATCACCTCTACGAGAGTACACTCTAGTTACATCCTACTGTTCAGACCAGTGAAGGCCACACATCGGATCCTACTAAAGGCATATTCTACCATTCAGACCAGCAGAGTCTAGAGGTGAGATCATACCATACTCACATCCAAAATCACCAAACAGTGGATCCCACCATACAGTTCTTTTCTACATGATTTATTGTTTTGTAAACCGCTTTCATCTTTTTGTATTTAGCGGTATATTAAATTTTAATAACGCTAAACTTACAATCTACCATTCAGACCAATGGAGGCCACACAGCAGTTTCCACTATACTCACATTCTACCAATCAGACCACAGGTGCAGGATGGTAAGGTGTAAATCCTCATACGACACCAAAGTGGAGTTTGATGTACCCTTCAAACTCTTTGACATAAGGAAAAAACTTTAAATGAAATAACGGAGGAAAAGAACCTGAGCTGGCTTTGGTTGTACAATGAGTAGTAAAATTACCGGTATGTCTTCAAATAGCCGGCATTATTCTGTTCACAGCCCTTTGTCTCAATCATTGGCCGAAACATCCATGAAAATTCACAGTCTTCATTCAAGACATTCTTATAATTAAGTTTTTAAATTTTAACCCCTGTTTACTAAGCCATGTGGGAATGCCGACCCAGCCCATTCAACATGAATGGGCTGTGTCGGCATCAGCTCACTGCAGTAGGTAGTGCGGCTTAGTAAACAGGGGGTTAAATGTTAAAAGCAATACTCTCGCTCTTCATGAGTCCAAAACATCCCTTCACTACCTCTTGTTCTTAAACGTCAACGTTCATTTTTTATGTAACCAAACTGCACCACGATCTCTGCGGGGACCAGTTTCACCTCTCACGGCTTCTTCAGGGGATCCTTCAGTGCTTCCACACTCTTAAGCAAAATACACAACATAAAAGCTGCTTCCGCAGCGGGACAAGTTTAAGTTAAAGCGTTTCCTTTTCCTGCTTTGATTACGTAAAAAATGAACGTTGAAGTTTAAGAACAAGAGGTAGTGAAGAGCTGTTTTGCATTCATTAAGAGTGAGGGCACTGCTTTGAAAATTTAAAATAAGAAGGTTTTGAATAAAGACTCTGATTTTTCATGGAGTTTTTGGCCAACGATTGAGACAGAGGGCTGTGAGAAGACTAATGCCGGCTATTTGAAGACATACCGGTAATTTTGCTACTCATTGAACAGCCAAAGCCAGCTGAGGTCTTTTTCCTCCATTATTTTTAAGGATTTTTCCTTATGTCAAAGAGTTTGAAGGGTACATCAAACTCCACTTTGGTGATATTGGTGGATGTGTTTTGCTCTAAATTCTGAAGTTAAGATGTCAATACTCACCATACTCACATTCTACCATCCAGATCAGCTGAACCCACCTATTGGATCCCATAATACTTACATCCTACAAGTGAATTATTAACAGGAGGTTTAGTACAGGGGTGAACAACCTCTGTCCTCAATGGCCACAACCCAATTAGGTTTTTCAGGATTTTGACAATTAGTATTCTCATTGAGCAAATCGTGAAAACCTGACTGGGTTGCAGCCCTCAAGGACTGAGGTTCTAAATCCTTGGCTTAGAAGATGAGACTGTGAGTGTGGAGTGCTAAGTGTGATCTACAGATCACAGGAGACCATATCGATAAGAAGGAAAAGCTTGAAGTTGACACATATGTAAGGGCAGCATCCCTTTCTCTCTGAAGGAACGCCCAGCTAAGATAAGGCAGAGTCCTGGGTGGGCGAGAAGACAGATGGACAGGCAGTAGAACTGTGGCAATGCTTGGGCTGCATTCAAATGACTTACACTGCACATCTACTCGAATGGACTTGATGGCAGGGACCCCAACCCCATTTTCGGCTTTACAATAGTAACGACCTCCCTGCATCCGCTGAATATTCTCAATCCGAAGGGTCTCGTTGAAGATGGAGGTTTCCTGGAATTTGTCCGAGGCACTGCCAGCGGTCTTTGTCCACCTCACCTGCAGAAAACAAAACCAAAGTAATCAATCTGAATTTACATCACAACTCTCATCCAGGCAAGATCACAGTGTGCTGTACAAGCTTTCTAGCTTTTCAGAAACACACGGGCAGCCTTCTCTAAGGAGGACAGAGCAACAACGCCTGTGTGGCAACTGGAATAAAAGAGAGTGGCCAACGAGGAGAGACCTGGAGAAATTTAGAGGTCCGTGCTCAAGTAGCCACCAAGTCAGGAAATGTATCCCAATAATTTATCTAGACGATCAGTAAAGGGTTCCTGCTAAAAATAAAGATATCGGGATAAATTTAAAACAGGTATTTATATGATCAGTGTTATACGGACATTATCAGCTCGTAACCTTGGGGTCATCTTCGACTCCTCCCTCTCCTTCTCTGCACATATTCAGCAGACTGCTAAAACCTGTTGTTTCTTTCTCTATAATATTACCAAATTCGCCCTTTCCTTTCTGAGCACACTACAAGAACCCTCATCCACGCTCTTATCACCTCTCGCTTAGACTATTGCAACTTGCTTCTCACAGGTCTCCCACTTAGCCATCTCTCTCCTCTTCAATTTGTTCAAAATTCTGCTGCACGACTAATATTCCGCCAGTGTCGTTATGCTCATATTAGCCCTCTCCTCAAGTCACTTCACTGGCTTCCTATCCGTTTCGGCATACAGTTCAAATTCCTCTTATTGACCTATAAATGCATTCACTCTGCAGCTCCTCAGTACCTCTCCACTCTTATCTCTCCCTACATTCCTCCCCGGGAACACCGTTCACTGGGTAAATCTCTCTTATCTGCACCCTTCTCCTCCACCACTAACCCCAGACTCCGTTCCTTTTATCTTGCTGCACCATATGCCTGGAATAGACTTCCTGAGCCGGTACGTCAAGCTCCATCTCTGGCCGTCTTCAAATCTAAGCTAAAAGCCCGCCTTTTTGATGCTGCTTTTAACTCCTAACCCTTATTCACTTGTTCGGAACCCTTATTTTATCATCCTCACTTTAATATTCCCTTATCTCTTGTCTGTCCTGTTTGTCCTAATTAGATTGTAAGCTCTGTTGAGCAGGGACTGTCTCTTCATATTCAAGTGTACAGTGCTGCGTATATCTAGTAGCGTTATAGAAATGATAAGTAGTAGTAGTAGTAGTCTTTGGGATTCCGGAATGTTGCTACTGTTTAGCATTCCACACAGAATCTTGCTACTCTTTCAGATTCCGGAATCTTGCTATTCTTTGGGTTCCGGAATGTTGCTATTCTTTGGGATTCCGGAATCTTGCTACCCTTTGTCCTTATCCCTTATTTGTCCTGTTTGTCTGCCCTAATTAGATTGTAAGCTCTGTCGAGCAGGGACTGTCTCTTCATGTTCAAGTGTACAGTGCTGCGTACGTCTAGTAGCGCTTTAGAAATGATAAATAGTAGTAGTAAGTAGTATTATCCAGTCAACACTGGCTTATTTATAGTTTAACTATTCCCTGGAAATCCCCCCAGTGCTGCCTCAAGGGTAACATACCTATTGTACCTGAATGTACACCACTTTGATAGCATTTGGGCTTGCGAGTATATAAGATATTAAAATAAAATAAATAAATAAATATATTTTGTGTGGTCAACTACTCTGCAGTTCTAATCCTTCAGAAGGAGAGGAAGAGTAGGTTCAAATCCAACAGCAGCTTCTTGTGACTTTGGGGAGTCACTTAACCCTCCTTGGGTCTGATGTTGAGCAGGTTCTGGCAGCAACAATATTGAGATGCCTCACGCTGCGCAGAAGGCAGCAAAGGTAACGCTGTATCACATCAAGAAAACCACAAAGGGAGAGCCCCCCCCCCCCCATCTGTCAGTCAAACTCAAGGGCACCTCTGGATCTGGAATCCTAAAGATAAGTACATAAGTAATGCCACACTGGGAAAAGACAAAGGGTCCATCGAGCCCAGCATCCTGTCCTCGACAGCGGCCAATCCAGGCCAAGGGCACCTGGCGAGCTTCCCAAACATACAAACATTCTATACATGTTATTCCCGGAATTGTGGATTTTTCCCAAGTCCATTTAGTAGCGGTTTATGGACTTGTCCTTTAGGAAACCATCTAACCCCTTTTTAAACTCTGCCTTCACCACGTTCTCCGGCAACGAATTCCAGAGTTTAATTAAGCGTTGGGTGAAGAAACATTTTCTCCGATTTGTTTTAAATTTACTACACTGTAGTTTCATCGCATGCCCCCTAGTCCTAGTATTTTTGGAAAGCGTGAACAGACGCTTCACATCCACCTGTTCCACTCCACTCATTATTTTATATACCTCTATCATGTCTCCCCTCAGCCATCTCTTCTCCAAGCTGAATAGCCCTAACCTCCTTAGTCTTTCTTCATAGGGAAGTCGTCCCATCCCCGCTATCATTTTAGTCGCCCTTCGCTGCACCTTTTCCAATTCCACTATATCTTTCTTGAGATGCAGCGACCAGAATTCAACACAATACTCAAGGTGCGGTCGCACCATGGAACGATACAACGGCATTATAACATCCTCACACCTGTTTTCCATACCTTTCCTAATAATACCCAACATTCTATTCGCTTTCCGAGCTGCAGCAGCACACTGAGCTGCTGTTTCCTGTCCAACACGATAACTTTCATACTTCATTATTTGATATACTTCAAATCATTAGAGAAATCTAAGCGGTTTACAGTTTACAATGTTTGGGGTTACGTCGAGAAAACAGGGACAGGAAGACAGAAATAAGAGCAGGCGACAAAAAAATAAAAACGACAACCGACCTGCCCCCATCTTTCAAGGGCATAGGCAGAACATTTTAACATGGGGTGCTTCTCCCCCTCACCGCCCCCACCTCAGCAGCAGCTCTCATAGGACGTCCTCTCTGAACCGTCCCACCCCTCAAAAAGAGCATTTTGAGGAAACACATAAAGGGGTCTTTCTCAATTTTGGATCCAGTGATGTGCAATCGGCTGCCTTGGGTGGTAGACTAACTATGGATACACCAAGATGCAAAAGACTATTAAAAAGGCATCTGGGTACAAGATTACTGTGAAAGACTGCAGGTGTCTGAGGGTTGGATATTGTACTGTGTTGACGTGTGTTACATTTATTGTTTATTGTCTGTTTTATTGATCTGATGTATTTTTTGTTTTATATTTTATGATTACATATGCTTATTTTGTTCTCTGATAGTTATACACAGAATATAAATGAATAAACCTTAAGCCTTACAGGTGACAAGCTCTTCCCTGAATCCAGCCCCTGAGTCATTCAGTCCTAGAGGTAACAAGCTCTGCATTTTATTTGTTTATTTAGTTGCATTTGTATCCCACATTTTCCCACCTATTTGCGGGCTCAGTGTGGCTTACAATACATTGTAAATGATGGAAATACAGTTTCTTACATTACAATACGATTATGGGTTACATTGTGAACAGATAAAGGCAGACAGGGTCAGATCAGTCGCCTTTGGGGCGTGGAAACTAAAGGATATGGTGTAGGGGAATTACTACGCTGATCGAATAATAGCAAGTGAGCGATGGGGTAGACAGTTTTTATCTGTGGGTAGATTGTTGCATGGGAGAGAGTACGGGGAAGTGGAGTATATGGGGTAATATCTTGAGGCATTGTTATGATGTATATGGGATTTATATGTTTTGATCCTTGCGGTATGTTTTGTCAAAGAGATGGGTCTCCAATCGTTTGCGGAAGTCTGTCAACTCGTAGACCGCTCTCAGGCCGCGTGGTAGTGCGTTCCAGAGTTGCGTGCTCCTGTAGGAGAAGGTTGAAGCATGTAGTCCTTTATACTTTATGCCTTTGCACTTAGGGAAGTGGAGGTTGAGGAAAGTTCTAGATGATTTTTTGGCGTTTCTGGGTGGCAGGTCTACCAAGTCAGACATGTATGCAGGGGCTTCACCGTGAATGATTTTATGCACTAATGTGCATATTTTAAAGGTGACACGTTCCCTGAGTGGGAGCCAGTGTAGTTTCTCGCGTAATGGTGCTGCGCTTTCGTATTTTGGTTTTCCGAAGATGAGTATCCCTGTTTTCATCCCCTGAGCCCTCCAGTCCTAGAGGTGACAGGCTCTGCATCCCTGTGTCTGTTCCACGAGGTCTCCCTCCAGTTACAGAACTGCCAGCCTCAGTTGTAGGATAAGTAATAACGGTTATCATACCGCTGTATTGCAGAATTCAGTATTATCAGTGCAGATGGAAGCAGTTCCTCTTTCACCAGCTCCAAATTATTCATGAATATTTTAACCCCTTTGCTGTGGGTGAGGAGATATCTCATTTACAGCTGCACTCCCTGCTGCGCACCCACCAAGCCCAAGACGTGTTTCTTCTTGCAAACTCCCAGTCTGCAATCCAGCCAGAAGATCTCTGAAACACACCTCCCTCTGTTTAGCTTCTGCATGTTTGGAGAAAGCACTAGATGTGGTTTTAATACTCCATTCCTCAGGCCCCAGCATTCACCTTCTGTGATGCAGAGGGTCTCAGGCTTCCTGCAGCTGATGAAACCCCTTGCTTAGCCATGCCGTAAAAGGACAGAGACCCTCAGCCCCCCAATCCACTATCGCCACCTCAAGTCAAAGGCCACCAGCTCTGCCATTCTCTCTGCAGCATTTTGCTGCTGATGAATGAACAGCAATGGGATTATCAATAAAAGGAGTCTAGTACAAAAAATAAATAAATAAATCTTTCTTGCAAATCTCTTCCTTCTTTCAGGCATGCATGCACAGAGTCGCTCAGCTGCAGGAACATAGCCAGACCTGTTATTTTAAGTGGGCCCCGAGTTAACCCGGGTGGGCCCTTTCCACCCCCACAACCTGTCCAGACATACAGTCTTTTTGTTAAACTTTCCCTCTACCCCTGCTATCGTCATGCTTCTCCTCCTCCCCTCTGCTCAGCATCTACTCCCCCCCCCCCCCGGCATCCTTCCTCTCTTTCTTTCCCCCTCCCCCCGCCGACATCTGCTTCTCTGTCCCTCCATGGTCTACCTCTAAGCCATCGCAGGCAGCGATTCCAGTAAGCAGCCAGCGCCAGTCTTGCAGGCTTCCCTCTACCGCATCCCTGCCAGTGAACAAGCAGGAAATTATGTCATCGAGGGCGGGACGCGGTAAAGGGAAGCCTGCAAGACTGGCGCAGGTTGATTACGGGAATCGCTGCTAGCGATAGCTGTAAGGCGGTGGGGAATTTAGAGAGAGATGGGCAGCTGCCATGAGGGTGAGAGAGAGAGGCATGAGGCATCACCAATGAGATGCTTTGGGGGCCACTAGACTGGGTGGGCCTGAGGCAAGAATGGGTGGGCCACCAATAGCTACGACATTGCTCAGCTGGTAAAGTAAGCAAAACACTAGGTACCAAGGGCTTCCCAGTAGCAGTACTGGATATCTGACCATGGATGGCTATGAGTATTAGTAAGCAATGTAAGTCAGGGAATTCCCCCAGCATTACTACTGATGTGGTATGATACCCATTTGCCATAGACCCTCCCGATGGGCTTGGTATTTTTTTTGTCCCTCCATATTTGTATTGGAGTTTTAATACATCAGAAAAGAATAGTAAAAACAAATAACTGTGACAACATATCCGGTTGGCGTACCTAAGCAAATATCAATGCATCGGATAACCTGAACAACGTGGCATATGCGGGTGTCAGATCGAGATATAGAAGATTTTACACTTGTGGACATTTCGAGCAAAATAAATCTAAAGGAGCCCAGGTGTTTATATTAGATTTCACAGAGTGATGTTTGTATGCGTGTAACAGTTTATAATACAAATGGGCTTGTTTTTTAATGGATAGACATCACTAAACCTTAACCTTCATTATCCAACCTGCAACGGGCTTAAGTATAAATCCACATATGCTTCATCCTTCTCCTTCATCAGCTCAAAATTATGGAATTCCTTGCCAAAAGTTATAAAAACCATTCACAACCATCTAAATTTCAGAAAATCTCTAAAGACTTTGTTATCTGGAAAAGCTTACCCCAAGGACTCAACATGTGTCTCCACTACTTGATTCATAACAATATAATAATTTTGGACACATCCACCCTTCCCTTCCCTTCCCCTCTCTCCCCTGATTTCCCTGTTCCTTCCTTTCCTTCCCCATCCTCTCCTTTATTTCTTATGTAGGTTTTATGATGTATTTGCTTAATTTACTGCATTGGCGTCCGTCTTTGCAGTGTGATGTAAGCCACATTGGGCCTGGCACAGTTGGGAAAATGTGGGGTATAAATGAGATATATAAGTAAATAAATAAATAAAACCTATCCCTGGACTCAGTCTTGTATTCTTCATTCATTGCACGCAATTTCCAGACTGTGGTGTTAAAATCTCCCATGGATGGAACCTGAACATAAGAAAGGCCATGCCACATCAGATCAAGGTCTGTCACGCCCTGCATCCTGTCTCTGAGTGGCAAGTACCCGACAGATCCCCCTGGTGACTGCATTTTTCCAGCTATTTTCCCTCATGTTCCAGAATGATAATTGCAATTATTGCTTTTTTTCTTTCTTGTTTACCAGTTTTCACTATCATAAATTCAGCACTCTTTAGTTCTCCACTTCTTCATCACAAATTCGGTGACGCTTTTGCAGTTTTGCTTTCCTGCATCAGTCCTGGCACCTGAGCTTTAACAGCTGAGCGGGAGGGGCTGGCTCTGTTCTCTCTCTCCACAGAAATCTTTGCACGACACTGAGAACTCAATTTGCCTTCTGCCTGCCCCGAATCCTGAATGGGCCGGCTGAGGGGAGATATGATAGAGGTCTATAAAATAATGAGTGGAGTTGAATGGGTAGATGTGAAGCGTCTGTTCACACTTTCCAAAAATACTAGGACTAGGGGGCATGCGATGAAGCTGCAACGTAGTAAATTTAAAACGAATCAGAGAAAATGTTTCTTCACTCAACGTGTAATTGAACTCTGGAATTCGTTGCCAGAGAATGTGGTAAAGGCGGTTAGCTTAGCAGAGTTTAAAAAAAGGTTTGGACAGCTTCCTAAAGGAAAAGTCCATAGACTGTTATTAAATGGACTTGGGGAAAATCCACTATTTCTGGGATAAGCAGTATAAAGTGTTTTGTACATTTTTGGGATCTTGCTGGGTATCTATGACCTGGATTGGCCATTGTTGGAAACAGGATGCTGGGCTCGATGGACCTTTGGTCTTTCCCAGTATGGCAATACTTATGTACTTTTGCCCTACTGAGTGACAGAAATGATTGATAATGCATTTCAACAGATTACGTACTCTTAAACTCATGATCAGAAGAACTCTTAAGCACTCGCATGAATTACTGATTAGTGTTGTGTTAAGATGAGATGTATAATATTCATATTGTTTAAAAATCACCGAGATACATATTAAGATAGCAATGTTCAAACTTCTTTTGGAATTCTTGCCCCTACATTGATCTGCTTGCAGCCTCCAATTTTCTTTCCCTGGCCTCTAGATTTGTTCAAATCGTCACCAGGTCACCACTTTCCTTCTTCCTCATCAACCATGTATGTCTCTTCTCTGTTCTGAATGCCACCTGCTGTGTCGGATCAAGACACATGGGGGGGGGGGGGGGGGGGAGAGGGGAAGGACATGCGATTCTTGGGATCTCTCTTGGAAGATGACTGTTCTTCTGTTTTCTCTTCCACACGTCATGTCATTGTCTCTCACCTCTTGAAACATCCATCACCTTCTCATCATCTTTGCTTCTCTTCCTTCTCCACCAACCCCCCTCTCTCTTTCACCCAGTCTTAGAAAAGATTTTTACGTTGTGTGACTGAGGATGATTTTAACATTGCTTTTGACTCGTAACCACTTGTAACCACTCGCCTCCACCTACCCTCCTCTCTTGCTTCCCGTACACATTAATTGATTTGATTTGCTTACTTTATTTTTTGTATATTAGATTGTAAGCTCTTTGAGCAGGGACTGTCTTTCTTCTATGTTTGTGCAGTGCTGCGTACACCTTGTAGCGCTATAGAAATGCTAAATAGTAGTAGTAGTAGTCTCTTGTAACCAGAGCTAATATTGTGATGTCATAATGCCTCAGGCCACCAATAAGAGCCAACCTCCAGTGATGTCACAATGGCTTGATTGTCCTATACTTGGCTCACTTTTATTACATAGCTCTTTGAGCAGGGACTGTCTTTCTTCTATGTTTGTGCAGCGCTGCGTACGCCTTGTAGCGCTATAGAAATGCTAAATAGTAGTAGTAGTAGTAGTAGTAAAATAGCAGAAGTGATTATCAGCTGCACAACAGAAAAACATGACAACTGACATCAGACAAAGACTGTACAGCACATTCAGGGGGCCTTTTACAAAGGCGTGCTAGCGTTTTTAGTGCGTGCTAAGCTTTAGCACATGCTAAACACTACAGACACCTTCATTGCTTTTTTTTTTCTCCTAAGTTCTGTCTTCTGGGGCATCACAGTGCTGTAATGGAGCAAACTAATTCTGTAGGGGCAACAACTGTGAGGGTGGATGCTTCTGTGCCACATGTTATAGGCTACCTGAGACTACTTGATCCATCTATTCTTAGGTGGTTTTATTCTTTGAGGCAGTGGTGAGAAATTGGTATGATTCTGTGCAGTGATAGAAGCTGCTTTAATTGCATCCAATTCCTGCTTTATTTTGCCGAGCTCCTGTGTTTTATACTAGCAAGTTGAAGACAGATAGGACAAGCTTTAAGACTCCAGATGGTGTGCCTTGGAACTAAAGCACCACAATTATTACACGCAATAAAAGTCATCTTGATTGGTTGGAATGGGTATGAACAGGTGTACTATGATACGGTTAATAGTCTGTAAGATCGCCTGTGTATGACTGAGGAGTAATGTTAATGACTTTTGGGTTGTCTACATATGAGTAGAAAACCCTGGGGGAGGGTGGGGTGGAACGCTAAGTCCCAGTGAGTCAGCCAAGTCCTCTATCAAAAACGTTCTGGGGCAAGTAACGACACAGTTTACTAAAATAATCAAATTCAGTTTGATATAACAGTCAAATTCAGCTAGAAGCTAACTTTTCTCCTGTAAATCTAAGTATTCCCAATAATTTTTTTTTTTTTGTAACATTTGTACCCCGCACTTTCCCACTCTTGGCTGGCTCAATGCAGCTTACATGGGGCAATGGAGGGTTAAGTGACTTGCCCAGAGTCACAAGGAACTGCCTGTGTCTGAAGTGGGAATCGAACTCATTTCCTCAGTTCCCCAGGACCAAAGTCCACCACCCTAACCACTAGGCCACTCCTCCACTGTTGCTACTATTTGGGATTCTACATGGAATGTTGCTATTCCACTACCAACATTCCATATAGAAGTCGGCCCTTGCAGATCACCAATGTGGCCGCGCAGCCTTCTGCTTCTGTGAGTCTGACGTCCTGCACGTACGTGCAGGACGTCAGACTCACAGAAACAGAAGCCTGCGCAGCCTTCTACATGGAATGTTGCTAGTTGAATAGCAACATTCCATATAGAATCTCCAATAGTAGCAACATTCCATGTAGAATCTCCAATAGTAGCAACATTCCATGTAGAAGTCGGCCCTTGCAGATCACCAATGTGTCTGCGCAGGCTTCTGATTCTGCGAGTCTGACGTCCTGCACATACATGCAGGATGTTAGACTCACAGAAACAGAAGCCTGCGCAGCCTTCTACATGGAATGTTGCTAGTGGAATAGCAACATTCCATGTAGAATCTCCAATAGTAGCAACAGAATCTCAATAGTAGCAACATTCCATGTAGAATCTCCAATATTAGCAACAGAATCTCAATAGTAGCAACATTCCATGTAGAATGTCCAATAGTAGCAACATTCCATGTAGAATCTCCAACAGTATCTATTTTATTTTTGTTACATTTGTACCCTGCGCTTTCCCACTCATGGCAGGCTCAATGCGGCTTACATGGGGCAATGGAGGGTTAAGTGACTTGCAATCTCTGCAATGTAAAAGCAAATACAGCAAGTTGTAAGACTAGAGCTGCATTTTTAACCTAGGACTAGCAATGGAAAATAAACCACAGTACGTAAGCCAATGTTAGAACGTTACAGCTAGAGTTAGCAGAGTAAAGGAACAAGAAGAGTTTGAAAAGCCTTTGCTCACTACTATCAGAGCTAGGCAGAAAGGGAGAGAAAGTTTTTGTTTTGTTATTCTTATGAATCTGGCATAAAGCTGCCTGATTGGTTTCCCTGATGAATTTATTTGCATATCCTCTCTCCTGATCACCTTCTTTGTCTCTCTATGAATGTCATCCTCTTCTCTATATATAAAAGGCACCACCAACGTTCTAAATGAAGCCTCCAGCCGGAAGTGTGAAGGGGGAGAGATATCCGGTTTTCCCATGAGTGTCTGCCCCGCCCTCGCTCTCTCTGTAACACAAACAGTGAAGGAAAACACAGCAAAGCACGAAATCAAATCGCTCTCTCTGTAACAGTTGAAGGACTCAGAGGGGGGAGGGGAGAGAGGGGCAGAAGCCCTCACTATCTCTGTAACACAAACAAACAGCAGGAAACTTAACACTGAAGGACTCGACTCCGAGGGGGGAGGGGACAGAGAGGACAGACAGCACAGGGGAAGGGAGAGAGGGCAGAGGGCAGGGACACACACACTCCCACATGCACACAGAAGAAAACCTTGCTAGCCCCCGTTTCATTTGCATCAAAACGGGCTTTTTTACTAGTTTGAAATAAAACCAGAGGCACAAGCGACTGAGCGAGGCCTGTGCCAACCACAACAAATTGATTATTACAGAAGCAAGACATAGGTTAAGGCACAGCTTTATCACACAGTGCAAGACACAAAGCCAATCTGAGCCATCACAAGAACCGGCTGTGAGCTGTGGCCTGTCTTCTGCTGCTCCTTCCAACCTGAATCAAGGAGCTCAGGCCTGCCATCGAGCTGGTAATTCTGGACGGTGTAGATCCTAGAAGATTACGGATTAAAGCGGAACCTTTTCGTTTCATTTCTAAATCCCTATTAAGTCATAAAGCAATACCTTGGATCAGGTGAGCATCAGAGCGTGTCGGCTCTGGGCAGGTATCGTGTAATTCCTGCTAAGCTCAGCCCAAACCCTGTTTTGCTGTTGCAAGGAATACAAATTAGATGCACTTGGGTATGTCAAAGGAAGGAAGCACAGAGTCAAAACTCCTGATCGTCTCTGGAATTTGGATCTCAATCTCTTCAGTAACAAAATCACTCTCCTCAGCAGTTATTCACACATCCACTTTTCACCTCTGTCCCCATCCTGCTCTTCTCTGTCAACATCTTCTGCCATCACTCTACCTCTCTCATCTCTCTCTCTCTCTCTCTCTCTTTCTCTCTCTCTCTCTGACAAGCTGCTAGTTGGATTCCAAATCTCCACCCTATCTGGGCATTTCAGCCACTCCCCTCTCCCTCAGCTGTCCCTCCATTCTTATGCTTTCTATTTCATCAACCTGGTCACAGACCTCTCTTTTTATGTCATGCCATTGGACCAATAGGAGTGGCCTAGTGGTTAGGGTGGTGGACTTTGGTCCTGGGAACTGAGTTCGATTCCCACCTCAGGCACAGGCAGCTCCTTGTGACTCTGGGCAAGTCACTTAACCCTCCATTGCCCCATGTAAGCCGCATTGAGCCTGCCATGAGTGGGAAAGCGTGGGGTACAAATGTAACAAAAATAAAATAGATACTATTGGAGATTCTACATGGAATTGTTGCTACTATTGGACATTCTACATGGAATGTTGCTATTCCACTAGCAACATTCCATGTAGAAGGCCGCGCAGGCTTCTGTTTCTGTGAGTCTGACGTCCTCCACATACGTGCAGGACGTCAGACTCACAGAAGCAGAAGCCTGCGCGGCCACATTGGTGATCTGCAAGGGCCGACTTCTACATGGAATGTTGCTAGTGGATAGCAACATTCCATGTAGAATCTCCAATAGTAGCAACAGTGGAGGAGTGGCCTAGTGGTTAGGGTGGGGTGGACCTTAGTCCTGGTGAACTGAGGAACTGAGTTTGATTCCCACTTCAGCACAGGCAGCTCCTTGTGACCTCTGGCAAGTCACTTAACCCTCCATTGCCCCATGTAAGCCGCATTGAGCCTGCCATGAGTGAGAAAGCGCGGGGTACAAATGAAACAAAAAATTTCACTCTGCAGCCTCATGCTCCTTTCAAAATAACCTCCACCACCCTTAACCTAAAGATCAAAAGCACAGGCTGGTGCAGCATGCAGGGACATCCCTCCTACCTTTCCTGCACAACCCACCCAGTCCTCTAAGGGAGTCATTTTAAAACAGAAACTTCTAGAAGAGAAGTCACAAAAGAAGCTTTCTATATAAAAGCAATATAAGCACCTAATAGAGTAATAAATTGCTGATGTACAAATTTACACCTGTTCTGGATGCCAAGAAGGGCAGAGGCAAAGCAAGATGGCAGCAAGAGTAGTATGGGCTGCAGTGTTCTTTAACCTTTCATTAAGATCACATTAATTTGACATTTCTATGCCACATAGAGGGGCATTTTCGAAAGAAACGTCCAGTCAGAATTTGGACGTTTACAAAGTCATCCAAATTCCGAAGCGGGGAGGTCATTTCGAAAAAGATGGCCGTCCATCTTTTGTGTTCGAAAATACCATGGTGTCCTTGATTTGGATGTTTGCGATTGGACGTCTTTGATTTTCGGTCATTTTCGAAACCAAAGACGTCCATGTCAAAAACGTCCTAATGCAAGCCATTTGGGACGTGGAGGAGCCATGCCAGGACAGCAATCGGGTACCCTAGGGGGCACTGCAGTGGACATTCATAAAATGCTCCCAGGTACATAGCTCCCTTACCTTGTGTGCTAATCCCAACCCCCCCCCCCAAACCCACTACCCCCAACTGTAAACCACTACCATAGCCCTTATGGGTGAAGGGGGGTGCCTATATGTGGTACAGTGGGTTTCTGGTGGTTTTCAGAGAGCTCGCAGATTCCTGCACAAGTGTAACAGGTAGTGGGGGTATGGGCCTGGGTCCACCTGTCTGAAGTCCACTAAACTACTCCATGGGATGTGCATGCTGCTGTCATGGACCTGAATATGACATCTGAGGCTGGCAAGTAATGTTCTTCAACACACGTTTTGGGGGTGGGAGGGGGTTAGTGACCACTGGGGGAGTAAGGGGAGGTCATCCCTGATTCCCTCCAGTGGTCATCTGGTCATTTGGGGCACCTTTTTGTGCCTTATTCGTAATAAAACAGGTCCAGCTCAAAACGTCAAAGTTTTAGTGGCTGGACGTTTTTGCTTTGTTCCATTATGGCTCAAAGACGTCCAAGTCTTAGGAACGCCCAAGTCCCCTCTTAAACACACCTCTGGATACGCCCCCCTTGAGATTTGGGCATCCTTTCTGACGGACTTCTGAGAAAGAAGTCCAAAATGCGGTTTTGATTCTACCGATTTGGACGTTTCTGTGAGGTGGACAATGCCGATTTATGCCACTTTTGGACATCCATCTCTTTTGAAAATGAGCCCGATAGTCAAGTTCAATGTGTCATACAAAAATCAAACTCAGGGAAAAAAGAAACCTATCCAAAAACACTGCACAAAATATCATTTCAACTTATCAACAAAAGCTTACAAAATAAGAATGTTTTCAACAATTTTCAGAATGAACCGTAATTGTCTTGAATTCTAACCTCCAATGGTAGCAGATTCCACCATTTTGAAGCCTGATAAAGCAAAGCCTGAAGAATGCAAAGGCTTATAAACAATTTTCCTGCAACTACATAAGTACATAAGTACATAAGTAATGCCATACTGGGAAAAGACCAAGGGTCCATCGAGCCCAGCATCCTGTCCACGACAGCGGCCAATCCAGGCCAAGGGCACCTGGCAAGCTTCCCAAACGTACAAACATTCTATACATGTTATTCCTGGAATTTTGGATTTTTCCAAGTCCGTTTAGTAGCGGTTATGGACTTGTCCTTTAGGAAACCGTCCAACCCCTTTTTAAACTCTGCTAAGCTAACCGCCTTCACCACTTTCTCCGGCACGAATTCCAGAGTTTAATTACACGTTGGGTGAAGAAAAATTTTCCTTCCGATTTGTTTTAATTTTACTACACTGTAGTTTCATCGCATGCCCCCTAGCCTAGTATTTTGGAAAGCGTGAACAGACGCAGGTAAATGCAGTGTTAGAATTCCCTCGATCCAAGACACGCATTCCTATCCTCATGCTTATAGCTAGGTGCCACATGATATATTATTTGAAGGGTAAATACACATAGCTTAAAAACGAGTGTGTTTCACTAGTGCAATCTTAGTAATAGTGGTGAAACACTTTCAATTTTATTATTTAGTTATTTATTTGTTACATTTGTATCCCACATTTCCCACCTATTTATAGCTCAACGTGGCTTACATAGTACCGGAGAGGCGTTTGCAGACTCCGGTGTGACCAATACAAAGTGATTTTGTGGTAAGATAAAGTTCTTGTGACACAGCCACACTAGGGATCGGTACAACGGAAGAGTTGTGTTATGTCCATTACGTTCTTTAGTTTTGTTGTGTTGCAGAGATCAGGCATTTATGTTGGATCGGTAGGGTATGCCTTTTTAAACAGGTTAGTTTTTAGTTTTTTCCGGAAGTTTAGGTGGTCGAACGTAGTTTTCACGGCTTTTGGGTAAGCGTTCCATACTTGTGTGCTTATGTAGGAGAAATTGGATGCATAGCTTGCTTTGTATTTGAGTCCTTTGCAGCTTGGGTATGCAGATTTAGGTACATTTCGCGTTGATTCGGTTCAAAACTCTGCTGCCCGTCTCGTCTTCTGCCAGGGTCGTTTACTCATACTACCCCTCTCCTCAAGACCCTTCACTGGCTCCCTATCCGTTTTTCCGCATCCTGTTCAAACTTCTTCTACTAACCTATAAATGTACTCACTCTGCTGCTCCCCAGTATCTCTCACACACTCGTCCTTCCCTACACCCTTCCCGTGCACTCCGCTCCATGGATAAATCCTTCTTATCTGTTCCCTTCTCCACTACTGCCAACTCCAGACTTCGCGCCTTCTGTCTCGTTGCACCCTACGCCTGAATAAACTTCCTGAGCCCCTACGTCTTGCCCATCCTTGGCCACCTTTAAATCTAGACTGAAAGCCCACCTCTTAACATTGCTTTTGACTCGTAACCACTTGTAACCACTCGCCTCCACCTACCCTCCTCTCTTCCTTCCCGTTCACATTAATTGATTTGATTTGCTTACTTTATTTATTTTTGTCTATTAGATTGTAAGCTCTTTGAGCAGGGACTGTCTTTCTTCTATGTTTGTACAGCGCTGCGTATGCCTTGTAGCGCTATAGAAATGCTAAATAGTAGTAGTAGTAGTAGTAGTAGTTTCTGGTTGGATGTTTCTGATTTGATGTTCTACAAATTAAGGGCCCCTTTTACTAAGCGGCGAAAGGCACCTACGCACGGCCAATGCGCGCCAATTGGAGTTAACGCCCGGTTACCCGCATGGCCCTTGCAGTAATTTCAATTTCGACGCAGATTCTTTACCACTAGGTCAATGGCTACGGTAAGGTCTCAGACCCAAAACAGCACGCACGGCAATTTCGATTTTGCTGCACGTCCATTTTCAGCAAAAAAAAGGCTTTTACCAGTTCGCTGAAAAATGGATTGGTACGCACCCAAAAACCCGTGCCTACACTACCAGCGAGCCATCTTTCAGGTGCCTTTGTAAAAAGTTGTCCACCGCAGCCAACCCTCAGAAATAACTTTGGAGAGATTGCCGGCTTGAGGATAGGCCACTAATAGAAGAGGCGGCCTTCACCTTAGTATTGGAAAACATCTTATAACCTGAACCAGTACAGAATGTTGCCTCCGACCAGGGGTTTCACAGAGAGACAGGCAGATATCGGGCGGGAGGGGGGGGGGGAGGAGAGGCCATGTAGAGTGGTGAGGGGGACAGACTTCCTGCTCTGCTCCTCCCACTTCCTGCTCTGCTTCGCTTGGAGCCATTGTTCTCACCCATAGCTGTTGTGGGCTTGGCGAGTATGGGATGCGGATTGAGGCTTCGTGGGAGGAGCTGATGCATGCACAGACTATGTCGCACGCTTTTTTCTTCAACAGCACCAACTCCTGATGTGTTAGTGAGCTGATGCTCCTAAGATAAAGGTAACAATACTTCTGGGCAAGTCACTTAACCCTCCTTTGCCCCATGTAAGCCGCATTGAGCCTGCCATGAGTGGGAAAGCGCAGGGTACAAATGTAACAAAATAAAATAGATACTATTGGAGATTCTACATGGAATGTTGCTACTATTTGAGATTCTACATGGAATGTTGCTACTATTGGAGATTCTACATGGAATGTTGCTACTATTGGAGATTCTACATGGAATGTTGCTATTCCACTAGCAACATTCCTACTACTACTACTACTACTATTTAGCATTTCTATAGCGCTACAAGGCATACGCAGCGCTGCACAAACATAGAAGAAAGACAGTCCCTGCTCAAAGAGCTTACAATCTAATAGACAAAAAATAATAAAGTAAGCAAATCAATCAATTACATGTGAACGGGAAGGAAGAGAGGAGGGTAGGTGGAGGCGAGTGGTTACAAGTGGTTACTAGTCAAAAGCAATGTTAAAGAGGTGGGCTTTCAGTCTAGATTTAAAGGTGGCCAAGGATGGGGCAAGACGTAGGGGCTCAGGAAGTTTATTCCAGGCGTAGGGTGCAGCGAGACAGAAGGCGCGAAGTCTGGAGTTGGCAGTAGTGGAGAAGGGAACAGATAAGAAGGATTTATCCATGGAGCGGAGTGCACGGGAAGGGGTGTAGGGAAGGACGAGTGTGGAGAGATACTGGGGAGCAGCAGAGTGAATACATTTATAGGTTAGTAGAAGAAGTTTGAACAGGATGCGAAAACGGATAGGGAGCCAGTGAAGGGTCTTGAGGAGAGGGGTAGTATGAGTAAAGCGACCCTTCCATGTAGAAGGCTGCGCAGGCTTCTGTACGTGCAGGACATCAGACTCACAGAAGCAGAAGCCTGCGCGACCACATTGGTGATCTGCAAGGGCCGACTTCTACATGGAATGTTGCTAGTGGAATAGCAACATTCCATGTAGAATCTCAAATAGTAGCAACAGTGGAGGAGTGGCCTAGTGGTTAGGGTGGTGGACTTTGGTCCTGGGGAACTGAGGAACTGAGTTTGATTCCCACTTCAGGCACAGGCAGCTCCTTGTGACTCTGGGCAAGTCACTTAACCCTCCATTGCCCCATGTAAGCCGCATTGAACCTGCCATGAGTGGGAAAGCGCAGGGTAACAAAATAAAATGTAACTCACCTTTAGTGCCTGAAGGAAAAAGCATAAGCTAACTCTAAGATGAAACTGAGGCCACATGGCTCATTCTTGACCTGACAGGGCTGTGGTTAGGGGTTGCAACCTGGGCAACTGCCTTGGACTTCCATACCATGGGGGCCCGAAGCCTGCTGTAAGTCTGCCAGGGCCCCCCCTCCAAATTTCTGCCCTAGGGTTAGGTAACAGCAGCTCTATGTCCTGGTGATGTTTCCTTGGCCCTCTCTTCCTCTCCTCGTCTGGTCTCTGTCCCCGCTGCTTAATCTTCATCATGCCTGTCTTGCCTGCCCATCTTGCCTCCTTCACTCTTTATCCATACATCTGCCTCCCCCTCCTTTACCCCCTTTCCCTTTTACATAAGTACGTAAGTATTGCCATACTGGGAAAGACCAAAGGTCCATCAAGCCCAGCATCCTGTTTCCAACAGTGGCCAATCCAGGTCACAAGTACCCAATAGTAGCAACATTCCATGTAGAACCCCAAAGAACAGCAAGATTCTAGAATTCTAAAGAATAACAAGATTTCATGTAGAATTTCAAAGTGTAGCAACATTCCATGTGGAACCCCAAAGAGTAGAAAGATTCCATTCAGAATCCCAAGCACATAAGTACATAAGTGTTGCCACACTGGGACAGACCAGAGGTCCATCAAGCCCAGCATCCTGTTTCCAACAGTGGCCAATTCAGGTCACAAATACCTGGCAGGATCCAAAAAAAGTACAAAACATTTTATACAGCTTATCCCAGAAATAGTGGATTTCCCCCAAGTTCATTTAATAACGGTCTATGGACTTTTTCTTTAGAAAGCCGTCCAAACCTTTTGAACTCCGCTAAGCTAACCGCCTATTTGTCCTATTTCTCTGTCTGTACATAGTCTTTGGTGACAGCACCTTATGACACATCTCTTAAAAGAGGAGGGCAAAGTAAGACAGAGGAAAATTAGGCACCAGACTACACCCCAAAATTTAGGGGGCCCTGTCAGATATGCTCAGGATTCAGGATTGAACACTCTGTGGATTTGTGGACATGTGGAATGGCCTCCCAGTGAAGGTAGTGGAGACAAAGACTGTAACAGAATTTTAAAAAGCAAGGGACAGGCACGTGGGAATCCCTTAGAAAAAGGAGGAGTTAATAGTTACTGGGAGTAACTAGTGAGGTAATTAAGTTTGCTGATGACACAAAGTTATTCAAAGTCGTTAAATCGCAGGAGGATTGTGAAATATTACAAGAGGACCTTACGAGACTGGGAGACGGCGTCTAAATGGCAGATGACGTTTAATGTGATCAAGTGCAAAGTGCATGTGGGAAAGAGGAACCCGAATTATAGCTACGTCATGCCAGGTTCCACATTAGGAGTCACGGACCAAGAAAGGGATCTAGGTGTCGTCGTTGATGATACGTTGAAACCTTCTGCTCAGTGTGCTGCTGTGGCTAAGAAAGCAAATAGAATGTTAGGTATTATTACTATGAAGAATGAGACGAGTACATGTGTCTGAACAGTGAGAGTGCACGTCTGTGCATGTGTTTTTCTGAAGGGTATACATATAAAGTATCACATACCGTGTAAAATGAGTTTATCTTGTTGGGCAGACTGGATGGACCGTAAGGTCTTTATCTGCCGTCATTTCCTATGGATGTTACTATGTTAAGAATAAGACCCGTGCATACATGTGTCTGAAAAGTGAGAGTACACACATGTGTATGTGTATATCTAACAAATGAGACCCATATATGTATGTTTGAAGAGTCAGAGTGCACATATATGAATGTGTATTTCTGAAGAATAAGACCCGTGCATACATGTGTCTGAACAGTGAGAGTGCAAGTCTGTGCATGAGTTTTTCTAAAGAATGAGACCAATGCATACATGTGACTGAAGAGTGAGAGTACATGCATGTCCACGTGTGTATCTGAAGCATGAGAATGATGCAGCATATGTGTCTGAAGAGTTAGTATGAATGCATTTGTATGTCTGAAGAATGATACCCGTTCATACATGTGGTTGAGGCGCATGCATGTGTATGTGTGCATCTGAAGAACGAGACCTGTTCTGTGCTTGCATGTGTCTGAAGCGAGAGTGAATGAGGCCTGTTCATACATGTGTCTGAAGTGTAAGAATGCATACGTGTGTATGCGTATATCTGAAGAATGAGACCCGTTCATACATGTATTGAGGAGCAAAAGTGCACATGTGTACGTGTATATGTGAAGAATGGCATCGGTGCATGTATATGTTTGAGGAGTGGGAGTATATGCATGTCCATATGTGTTATACAGTGGCGTTCCTAGGGGCTGACACCCGGGGTGGATTGGTCATGCGCCCCGCCCCCCGGGTGCAGCGCGACCCCCCCCCACGAAAGAACCCCCGCCCCGGGTGTACGCCGCTGGGGTGGAGTGCCGCGCACGCCTGTCCTTCGTTCGTTCCATGTTCCCTCTTCCCCGGAACAGGAAGTAACCTGTTCCAGGGCAGAGGGAGCATGGAACGAACGAAGGACAGGCACACGGCACCCCCCCAGCGGCGTGCACCGGGGGCAGACCGCCCCTACCGCCCCCCCCCTTGGTTCGCCACTGGTGTTATATCTAATGTCCCCACGCATAACCTCCGCTCTCTAGATAAATCCCTCCTTTCAGTACCCTTCTCCACCACCGCCAACTCTAGGCTTCGCCCTTTCTGCCTCGCTTCACCCCATGCTTGGAACAAACTCCCTGAGCCCATACGCCAGGCCCCCTCCCTACCCATCTTCAAATCATTGCTCAAAGCCCACCTCTTCAATGTCTCCTTTGGCACCTAATCACTTCATCTCTTCGCAGGAAATCTTAACTACCCCAACTTGACATTTCGTCCTTTAGATTGTAAGCTCTTCTGAGCAGGGACTCTCCTTATTTGTTAATTTGTACAGCGCTGCGTAACCCTAGTAGCGCTCTAGAAATGTTAAGTAGTAGTAGTAGTAGTAACTTAATTACTTATTTTACACAAGCATGCAAAAAAAAAAAAAAATACAAAAAACAGGCACTAAACTGAAAAACTGAACTGAACTGAAATTACATTTCTGTTCCACAAGATTCCACCTAAGTGGTTCAATGCAGACTAGAAAAGATTATCCAGACACAATACTAGGAGGAATACAATTTCAGATTTAAGCTATCCTAGAATTATTCATTAAAATTAAGATATTTATTAAACAAACATGCTTTTAATTTCTTCCTAAATTTCTCATAATTAGTTTCTAATTTGACATCTATTGGAAGATGTATGAACTTGAAGTCTCTAATCAGCAAATGATTGTTCAAACAGGTACATTTTCAAGTGCTTAGGAAATACGTACTAAGGAACTGGAAATTTTCAGCCTGTGGGAATTTAACCCAGCTAACTGTTAAGTTGCCTGAGCAAAGACCTTTGAAAACTGGCCTAATCTTCTTTTCCACTGTAGCTCCCTCCGACTCTGGGCAAGTCACTTAACCCTCCATTGCCCAGTACAAAATAAGTACTTGTATATAATATGTAAACCGCTTTGATTGTAACCACAGAAAGGCAGTATATCAAGTCCAGGGCCGCCGAGAGAGGGGGACAGGGGGGACAAAATTCCCCGGGCCCGGGTCTTCGGGAGGGGGGGGCCCGGCGCCGCCATCGCTCCCTGGCATTGAACTTAAGCGCCTCACCTTCGAAAGCGCAGCAAGCAGCGGCACACCACTCCTTCCTTCCGTGTCCCGCCGTCACCTGACGTAACTTCCATGAGGGCGGGACACAGAAGGAAGGAGTGATCTGCCGCTGCTTGCTGCGCTTTCGAAGGTTAGGCGCTTAAGGTCAGTGCAGAGGGCCCGGGGGTGGAGGGGGGGCCCGGCGACCTTGGGGGGGGGCGGAGGCGGCCTTCTCCCAGGCCTGGCCCAGTCTCTCGGCGGCTCTGATCAAGTCCCATCCCCTTTCCCATTCAAAATCTTTTCAGAAGCTCCAAAGAGAGTTACATTTTCTTTTTTGCTTCATCCATATCTGAGTCTTTTTCATGTGTAAAACTTAGTACCTTTATACCTCAGACAACTGGGCCAGATTCTACAAACTGTGCTCAAAAATGAGGGCCAGAAAAGAAAGCCACTAAATGCAATTCTTTAAAAAGGGCGTGCTCTTTATAAAATGTGCCTACCGCCAATTCCCACACCCAGACGCCTGCTCAGACCAGGTGTGAATCCTGGTGCCCCTAGTGTCAGTATTCTCTAACTACGAGGGCAACTCTTTGGAATGCTTCTGACACACCTATGACCTACTCCCCCTTTTGAAATACATACTATCCTGCTTATTTTCGAAAGAGAAGGGCGCCCATCTTCCGACACAAATCGGGAGATGGGCGCTCTTCTCTCAGGTGCGGCCAAATCGTCATAATCGAAAGCCGATTTTGGCCGCCCTCAACTGCAGTCCGTCGCAGGAGCGGCCAAAGTTTAAGGGGGCATGTCGGAGGCATAGCAAAGGCGGGACTGGGGGCGTGGTTAACACATGGTTTTGCAGCAGTGACCCCTGCTGGTGGAGCCTGAAATGAAGCGTGACCTCTCATAAAAATACCCTATTAGTACCCTATTAGGGTACGTGTTAAATGCTACTCAGCACATCAGATGTTATAATCCATGCACAGGTATCACAATTGGGGCAGCGTGCTGTCCCCCTTCCTGAGGATTACCTGTGGTCTCGGGTGGCCAGTAACCAGGCACTGCAGAACCAGGACGTCACCTTCCCGAATGGTGTACACACGTTCGCTGATGTTGTCTTCCTTCACCACACAGGCCTGTCCTGCATGAATGATCTGAGCCTGAGCTGGAGCTGCAAATTAGAATAGAGGCCATTAGGAAAATCAAGGACCGTCTTCCGCAACCTGGTACAATCAATGGTACTCAGTCATCTAGACTACTGCAACACACACTCTACGCCGGCTGCAAAAGCAAATAATCAAGAAACTTCAGACAGCTCAGAATACTGCAGTTAGACTCATATTCGGTAAAACTAAATATGAAAGTGCTAAACCACTGCGAGAAAAGCTACACTGGCTCCCACTCAAAGAACGCATCACGTTCAAAATATGTACCCAAGTTCACAACATCATTCACGGAGACACCCCAGACTACATGTCAGACCTGATAGACTTACCACCCAGGAATGTGAAAAAATCATCCCGCACAGTCCTTAATCTTCACTTCTCCAACTGTAAAGGTCTAAAATACAAATTAACGCATGCGTCAACCTTTTCCTACCTGAGCGCACAATTCTGGAACGCGCTGCCGCGCAACTTTAAAACGTTTTTTGAACTAACTAACTTCCGCAAACTACTGAAGACCCATCTCTTTAACAAGGCATAAAACAAAGATTAACAAATACGAACTCCTGTACATATATCCAGAACTGCCTTCCAATATTTGCTTGTCAAACTACCATCATGTTTTATCATTATGTTACCCAAGATCCTTCTGTTACACTAAATGTCTATTTTCTAATGTATTTCCATTATTCATGATGTATTGTAAGCCACATTGAGCCTGCAAAGAGGTGGGAAGATGTGGAATACAAATGCAATAAATAAATAAAATATAATGAATAGCACCAGTCAATAACCTTGTCACTGAACCATGGGCAGTAAGGGAGACCAGAGTTACAAGAGATGCATTCCCGGGGAGACCCTCGGCGAGTATTGTCCGTTGGCCACGCCCTCAATGACTTAATCGTGGAAGCATGGACTGGAGATCCCAACAGTACACTGGGATAAACATTCTGTAATCCAGGACCAGCCACAACCCTCCTTCCAGCTGACTCTCTGTGCAGCTCAGGGAGACCTGTGTCCCGACCGCCTCCTGGGTCTAGAACAGTGGTTTTCACATCTGTCCTGGGGGACCACTAGCCAGCTGGCTTTTCAAGATACCCCTACTGAATATGTACGAGACTGATTTGCACGTCTGTCACCTCCATTATAAGCAAATCTCTCTCATGCATATTCATTATAATTCCCACTGCAGCTCCTCGTGACTCTGGGCAGGTCACTTAACCCTCCATTGCCCCAGATACAAAATAAGTACCTGTATATATGTAAACCGCTTTAAATGTAGTTGCAAAATACCACAGAAAGGCGGTATATCAAGCCCCATTTCCATTTCCCATTATGCACCACACTAACAACTATTCTATAATTGCACTTTTATTCTGTATTACGAATATCAAAAATTATTTCCTATTTATCAAAACATACTAACCTTATCTCTCTATTGTACAAACTGAGCTAATAGAGCATACCTATGCCAAACATATGTAGTGCTTCAGTCCACTGCAAGTAGCGACCCCGTTCACACAACTAAAAACAAAGAAATTATAAAAGACTGAAGGGCTTGTCCTGAATATTGGATTGGGAACTTACTAACGCAATTGAGCAGTTTTCCAAAATAAAACAATTCTCCAGACTTTTAATTCAAATGTAATGAATTAATCGTGTGAGTACAATCGATACTATTGGTTCCTTCTTCTTAGCTCCTCATCGGGTCTCTTTCTCCATAGGCATTGAACTTACACATCTTTCATACTTCACAATCAAACCCCTGGTAAGGATTTCAATTTTCCTTTACCAATAAATTAGCTATTTAGCAGACACTCTTACAAACACACTTTTCAAACAGAATATTTTAAACAATTATCTCTCTATATAAAACGCACCTCCAACGTTCTGAAGCCTCCACAAGTCCCAACGTTCTAAAAGCATGGTGGTGAAAGCAGGAATTCGCCCATGAGTGTTGGCCCCGCCCCCCACGTAAAACGCCATGACGTAGAGGGCGGACCAATGACACTCAACCAATCGCATTGCGAACCCGTTACTAAGCGACACAACGTGACATAAGACACATCAAAGGAAACACAGCACACAGTGCTACGCGACGTCAACAGCAACGCTAAAAGCCATATAGATCTCTGCTCTCCCACAAACAACGGACACGGAGGGCATATGAGGGAAGGAAAAAACCAGCACTACACACACACTCTCACTCTTAAATGGCTATAATGAGCACTGACCTGCCACTATCACAGGGACTGCTAGCACCCTCTCTCTCTCTCTCACACACATACACATGGGACACAGAGGGGATGGAAGACAAGGAACGAATCGAATCGTTGGGTATGGAGGGGCCAGCAGGGGAGATAAGGCAAGAACTGCCTCAAATGTTTGTGCTGTGCTATGTACAATTATAATGCTGTCTCTTCATTTTGACCCTACCCTTTCACACTCTCTTTCACACAGACGCACACACACACACTTACACTGTCTCTATCTCACACACATACACACTCTCTCACACAGACACACAAACACGCCTCAAATGGTTCAGCTGTCCTATGTAAAATTTCACTGCTGTCTCTTCATTTTCACCCTACCTGTGCACACTCTCTTTCACACAGAGACACACACACACACTTTCTCTGTGTCACACACACACAGACACACATACATATACACACTCTCTCACACAGACACACAAACACGTCTCGAATGGTTCAGCTGTCCTATGTAAAATTTCACTGCTGTCTCTTCATTTTCACCCTACACGTGCACACTCTCTTTCACACAGAGACACACACACACACACACACTTTCTCTGTGTCACCACACACACACACATACATATACACACTCTCTCACACAGACACACAAACACGCCTCAAATGGTTCAGCTGTCCTATGTAAAATTTCACTGCTGTCTCTTCATTTTCACCCTACCCTTTCACACTCTCTTTCACACAGACGCACACACACACTTACACTGTCTGTATCTCACACACACACACACCCACACAGATATACACACTCTCTCACACAGACACAGAAACACGCCTTATATGGTTCAGCTGTCCTATGTAAAATTTCACTGCTGTCTCTTCATTTTCACCCTACACGTGCACACTCTCTTTCACACAGAGACACACACACACAGACACACACACATATACACACTCTCTCACACAGACACACAAACACGCCTCGAATGGTTCAGCTGTCCTATGTAAAATTTCACTGCTGTCTCTTCATTTTCACCCTACAAGTGCACACTCTCTTTCACACAGAGACACACACTCACACTGTCTCTATCTCACACACACACGCACCCACACACATATACACACTCTCTCACACAGACACACAAACACGCCTCGAATGGTTCAGCTGTCCTATGTAAAATTTCACTGCTGTCTCTTCATTTTCACCCTACACGTGCACACTCTCTTTCACACAGAGACACACACACACACACACTTTCTCTGTGTCATACACACACAGACACACATACATATACACACTCTCTCACACAGACACATAAACACGCTTCAAATGGTTCAGCTGTCCTATGTAAAATTTCACTGCTGTCTCTTCATTTTCACCCTACCTGTGCACACTCTCTTTCACACAGAGACACACACTCACACTGTCTCTATCTCACACACACACGCACCCACACACATATACACACTCTCTCACACAGACACACAAACACGCCTCGAATGGTTCAGCTGTCCTATGTAAAATTTCACTGCTGTCTCTTCATTTTCACCCTACACGTGCACACTCTCTTTCACCAGAGACACACACACACACACACACTTTCTCTGTGTCACACACACACAGACACACATACATATACACACTCTCTCACACAGACACACAAACACGCCTCGAATGGTTCAGCTGTCCTATGTAAAATTTCACTGCTGTCTCTTCATTTTCACCCTACACGTGCACACTCTCTTTCACACAGAGACACACACACACACACACACACACTTTCTCTGTGTCACACACACACAACACATACATATACACACTCTCTCACACAGACACACAAACACGCCTCGAATGGTTCAGCTGTCCTATGTAAAATTTCACTGCTGTCTCTTCATTTTCACCCTACAAGTGCACACTCTCTTTCACACAGAGACACACACTCACACTGTCTCTATCTCACACACACACGCACCCACACATATACACACTCTCTCACACAGACACACAAACACGCCTCGAATGGTTCAGCTGTCCTATGTAAAATTTCACTGCTGTCTCTTCATTTTCACCCTACACGTGCACACTCTCTTTCACACAGAGACACACACACACAGACACAACACATATACAAACTCTCACTCTCTTTATAGCCTTGCTAGCGCCCGTTTCATTTGTTTACGAAACAGGCCTTTTTTACTAGTGACATATATGAAACCCCCCAGCAAATGATCTACACACAACTTTTTTATTATTGGTTTCTATTGTTTACCTTTTAAAACATAGTTTTTTTAAATTTGTTATTAATATATGTTTTTTTTAAATTAATATTAACACAACAAAAATTAATGTTATTCTATTTATGTTACACACGGACATGGACATGATATATATGCATCTTTGATTTTAATTGAGGTCTTTGAATACTTTTCAAATGTCGATACATGTTTTTTCAAATATTCTAAAAACCTTTCAATTTATGAATCTTTATGTATGATTCTTTTAAAATATATATATATATTTAGTTGTCCTTTACGCTTTACAATATTATAATTTTTATGATTTGGAAATAATATTCATAATATTTCCAATTATTATTTTTTAGACTAATTAGTGGAGGAGTGGCCTAGTGGTTAGGGTGGTGGACTTTGGTCCTGGGGAACTGAGGAACTGAGCTCGATTCCCACTTCAGGCACAGGTAGCTCCTTGTGACTCTGGGCAAGTCACTTAACCCTCCATTGCCCTATGCAAGCCACACTGGGCCTGCCCATGGGTGGGAAATTGTGGGATATAAATGCTGTAAATAAATAAATATTACACAATTCATAGTGATGCTCTATCCTTTCATCATGGCATATATTTTTATATATGTTTTGCAATTTACAAACATTGTGTTTTTTTATTATCATTTTCTAATTGTTATTTATGTTTATTCTATTATTGTTATATGCTTTGTTGTTAGACCCCTGAAGCAGGCATTGTTTAACGCCGAAACACGGCCCGTGTCTGAAGCAGGCATTGTTTAACGCCGAAACACGGCCCGTGTCGGGTCATTTGTGAATGAAAGACTCCTGTTGTCTCAGTCTTGAAGGCTCAGTGTTGCTTTTTTTGTTTGTACGCTTTCTATGTATGCTGCATACCCTCTCTGGTTAGTTTGTTCAAGTCACTTAACCCTCCATTGCCCCTGGTACAAAATAAGTACCTGAATATATGTAAACCGCTTTGAATGTAGTTGCAAAAAACCTCAGAAAGGTGGTATATCAAGTCCCATTTCCCTTCCCCCCTTTCCCTTATGACATCACAATATCAGAAGTGAACCAAGTATCAGGCAATGAAGCCATTGTGACATCACTGATGAGGTTGGCTCTTATTGGTGGAATGAGTGGAGGAGTAGCCTAGTGCTTAGTGCAGTGGACTTTGATCCTGGGGAACTGAGTTCGAGTCCCACTGCAGCTATTTGTGACTCTGGGCAAGTCACTTAACCCTCCATTGCCCCTGGTACAAAATAAGTACCTGAATATATGTAAACCGCTTTGAATGTAGTTGCAAAAACCTCACAAAGGCGGTATATCAAGTCCCAGTTCCCTTTCCCTCCCCTTAATTGACTCCAATTAGCACCAATAATAGCTAATTATTGGTGCTAATTATTCAATTGAGGTGGGTGCATATTTCAAAGCACCCTTTATAGAATTAGGATAATATCAAATTAGTATGACCTACATATCATAAATAATCACATAGCAAAATCAGACCAAAATGAAAACGCAAACAAATAAAAACTTGATCTAACAACGTTTGAGCAACTTCATTAACAAAGGAATGGACAATACTGAAATAAACCATTACTGTTCTTTGAAAATAGATTGATTCAATAGTGTGACAAAAACATTATTAAGATAAATTCTTAGTTGATCTAAAAAAGCTTTGAATAAAAAAATCACAGGGGTCCTTTTACGAAGGTACAGTAAGCATTGACGCATGATCAGTGGCGTTCCGAGGGGCACTGACACCCGGGGCGGATCGGCGATGCACCCCACCCCCCGTGCAGCGCGACCCCCCCCCCCGGTGAAGAGACACCCCCCACCCCGGTGAAAGAACCCCCCGGGTGCACGCCGCTGGGGGGTGCCGCGCGCCGGTCAGCGTAGTTGGTTTCCATGCTCCCTCTGCCCAGGAACAGGTTACTTCCTGTTCTGGGGCAGAGGGAGCATGGAAACCGACGCTGACCGGCGCACAGCACCCCCCCCCCCAGCGGGTGCACCCGGGCGGACCGCCTGCACGGCCCCCCCCCCCCCCTTGGTATGCCACTGCGCATGATGCTCAGTACAGTTTCAAATGGTGTGCCGCGGGGCAGGCTAAGGCATCCCTCGGTACCTTTGACATGTGCATGCACTACTGGGGCACTAAAAAAGTTTGGGTTTTTTGCCAAGGGGGACATGTCTGGGGTGGGAAGAGTGGGTGTGTCTATGCTAATCGGTTAGCACAGCTACATTACCATATGCTAACTGATTAGTGCAGGATTAGCTCATGAGCCGTTACTATCTACAAAATAGGGGCCCTGTTTTCTAAGTCACGCTACAGTTGCGCTAGCGATTTTAGCGCATGCTAATGCTAGAGACACCCATAGGAATATATGGGTGTCTCTAGCATTAGCGCACGCTAAGAATGCCAGCTCACCTTAGCAAACAGGGCTCTAGGTGTTGATAAGGGCTCAGCTGCTACTGTACACTACCTTGGGTGAATCTCTTCATGAAGGCGGTAAATACCACTACTACTACTTATCATTTCTGTAGCGCTACTAGATGTACGCAGTGCTGTACACTTGACATGAAGAGACAGTCCCTGCTCGACAGAGCTTACAATCTAATTAGGACAAACAGGACAAACAAATATAAGGGATAAGGACAAAGGGTAGCAAGATTCCGGAATCCCAAAGAGTAGCAAGATTCCGGAACCCAAAGAATAGCAAGATTCTGGAATCCCAAAGACTACTACTACTACTTATCATTTCTATAGCGCTACTAGACATACACAGCACTGTACACTTGAACATGAAGAGACAGTCCCTGCTCGACAGAGCTTACAATCTAATTAGGACAGACAAACAGGACAAATAAGGGATAAGGACAAAGGGTAGCAAGATTCCGGAATCCCAAAGAGTAGCAAGATTCTGTGAGGAATCCTAAAGAGTAGCAAGATTACGGAATCCCAAAGACTACTACTACTTATCATATCTATAGTGCTACCAGACTTGAACACGAAGAGACAGTCCCTGCTCGACAGAGCTTACAATCTAATTAGGACAGACAAACAGGACAAATAAGAGATAATTACTAAGGTGGGAGTGATAAAATATGAGTAGTGAACAAGTGAGTAAGGGTTAGGAGTTAAAAGCAGCATCAAAAAGGTGGGCTTTTTCCAATAAATAAATAATCTTTTATTTAGTGGTCTGTGATGCACTTACATTTTGAATAAAATGAGTCTGATTTACCTGGCAAATCTTCTCTGCCTTCGATCTCAGGCAGACAGCTACATGCTAATGAATCAGATTTGCCAATACTTTCTCAAATTCAAATCACCAATGTGGCGCAGGCTTCTGCTTCTGTGAGTCTGACGTCCTGCACATACGTGCAGGATGTCAGACTCACAGAAACAGAAGCCTGCGCAGCCTTCTACATGGAATGTTGCTAGTGGAATAGCAACATTCCACGTAGAATCTCCAATAGTAGCAACATTCCATGTAGAATCTCCAATAGTATCTATTTTATTTTTGTTACATTTGTACCCTGCGCTTTCCCACTCATGGCAGGCTCAATGCGGCTTACATGGGGCAATGGAGGGTTAAGTGACTTGCCCAGAGTCACAAGGAGCTGCCTGTGCCTGAAGTGGGAATCCAACTCAGTTCCTCAGTTCCCCAGGACCAAAGTCCACCACCCTAACCACTAGGCCACTCCACTCATAAGAAGTTATTTGCAGCTGTAACCTCACAATTGTGGAATTCTCTCCCCATGGAATTAAGAGAAACATTATATGCATTTCTGTAAAGCTCTTAAAACTTGGCTTTATAAGAAGCACATTTTATCGTCTAGATTTTAAATATTTTGCTTCAATTGCCTTCAATTGTTTTATGTTTTTAGCTTGATGCTATGTTTTGTAAACTGCCTAAAGCTTCTGGTATTTGTCGATATTTATTTATGCACAAGCCGTTAAGCCCATTAAAACGGGCAAGATGTTTATTTCTGAAATGTAATTTAAAAGTTGATGAACGTAATGTGAGTTGATGTCTATAGTACACTTTTATATACTACTAGTAAAAAAGGCCCGTTTCTGAAACCAATGAAATGGGCGCTAGCATGTGGTTTTTTTTTTTGTGTGTGTGTGTGAGTGTGTGAGGGTGCGGTGTGTGTGCAGGTTGTTGATGATGGAGGTGGTGCGTCGGTGTGCGGTTGTTTCGTTAGTTTGGCAGCCAGTCTCCAGCGATTCCTAGGCAGGGAAGGAGTACTCCTCTCCCTTCCTTGGTTGCTGTTTGCTGCTGGCTGGGTCGCGGGTAATCCTTCCAGCTGGGCCGCAGCTTGTCCTGTTCGCCCACGTCCCAGATGGTGACGGGCACGTTGTTTTCCAGCTCCTCTGACTCCATGTCAAGCGATCCCAAATATAGTCTGTGCTGTAGGCCCTCTGGCACTCTTCAGTACTGGCATTAGGCATTTAAAAAATTCTCCTCCCCCCCCCCCCCGGTCTATTTTGCACATACCCACAGCAGGAATATTCTTCTCTCGTTCCAGCGGTGGTTCTGTGCTCTCCGTGCTGCACAGATAATGAGCCATTCTGGGGAATGCTCCTCCCTTATTGTCACGTAGTTTCCTCTGATTGGTCCGTCTTACGTTGCCTAATGTTGCCTGGGAACGGTGTTTTGATGGTCCTTTGTGTTTCAGAATGTTGAGGGTGTTTTTTCTGATTGGTCCGTCATGCGAGGGCGGGGCAGAGAGACATGGTCAGTGTTGTGGCTTCACCACCATGAATCCATGAACCCTTCAGTGAGTGACTGAGTGACTTCAGAACGTTGTCTTCAGAACGTTGAGGGTGAGTTTTATTATAGTAGATGTTCTTTGTGTAAACAGTATTAGATCCTTCAATTAATTTACCTTGTTCTAATGTCTCCTTAACTAAAACTTTACATCTGAAGCG